>NC_057798.1:609966980-610233417 GCF_018294505.1 Triticum aestivum | reverse complement strand
ATGGATGTCACCTTGTGGGAGGCTTTGCCTCTGGCAGAGCACGCCAAAATAGAGGCGGAGAAGAAGGCCAAGGAAGAGAAGCACGCCACGGGGCAAGATCCCTGGCAGGCCTATGTCGCATCCGAGAGAGTCAAGAAATTGGATCTTTGGCAGAAGACTCGTGTGAGGGCCGTGAGGGTGGCGGAGGACGCCCGTGCCAAGCCATGAGTGCAGTCGGGCCTAAGCGCCTCATCTATGCTTGGCGGTACGTGGACCGGGTGCAGGCTTCCAGCAAGGAGGAGTACCTGTTGGCGCCGGATCACCACATAGGTGAGATCGCGCGCGCCCACCGGCAAGCCGCCAATCAGCACCTCACGAGTTGCAAGGATGAGGAAGAGGCGTTGTGTCGGTGTGCGGGGAACCGTCTGCACACCAGGGCACTTGTGGTGCACCGCCGGCGCTCCTACGAGCGCCGTGGCTTTTAGTAGGAGTATAATTTAGTTTTGTAAGGCGGACTCATTAGGTTTGGGACGCAAATGATAAATCCCAAACGTTTAGGAATTATTAGCGTCCTTAATTAAGTATGTAAAAGGTAAAGTTTGGAAACCTTGTGTATCTGTACGCATTTTGTAAGTACGTGCATATAGCACACACTTTACTATATACTATCGCACTACACGTCTCTCTTTATATATGCTTGCAGACTATGCTACTCCCTCCGTCCAGGTGAATAAGGGCATCTCCAATGGTTGTAAGATAGTTGTTGGTAGACTTTGCCATATAGGATTTTTGATGATGTGTCATATAATAAATGAGAAAAGAGAGGAAAGTTGTATGTACATGAACCAACACACCTTGCACAAGCTCCAGTGTAGAATGAGAGAGCACCTTATTTATTATCTCATATCCTATTGGGCAAGCTATATACAACCTATTGGAGTTGTTGTATGTTAAGGTGTTGGCTGATGACCTGGCATATTTTACCAACAAGTTAACATACAAACTGTTGGAGATGCCCTAAGTCATCTTTGATTGTGCACCGTGACCAAGAAGGAGGGAAGACTTATACACCAAGATGGAGGGAGTACTACTATTACTTATGTACGTGCAAATGCATGTTTTAACATTACGATGCGGTTTTCGTAAAAGTAGAAAAATAGCACTAGCCAAGCTCATGAAACAATTCAATACAAAACAAATGCAAAAATGATCGTTTGATTGTTTACTTTTAGCTTCCTTCTCTGTGGTCATTTCTCTGTCATACTTTGTACAGACTATCTCACAGTTCGGAAAGGCATGCAAACTATGACAATTTTACAAAAGATACCCGCACCTCTCTCCACATTTACAGATATGGCCTTGCCTCATTCATCCTTATCTCCCACAACCGCATTGCTGAGCAATTAAAAAAGGAAGTCTCTGGAACAATCTGGCATGGTGGCCGCTGCCGGCGCCATGCATCCCCATGCCTCCGCCCAGTCCGACCACCAGTCACCACCACGCCCCACTACTCCTCACCTTATCTATCATCTTTCTTGAGATATCATTTTTTTGATGAAATGGTCGAGATACCACTTTCATATAAATTTCTCGAGATATCATTAGTTTTTACACATGGTATTAGTCCTGCATGGGTCAATCACAACAGGTGTTTTGTCAAAAAATGCATCTTGTTGTTCCGTGCAATGCACGGGCATCTTGCTATTTTTTTTGCATATAATTCCAAACACCACGTAGACACGGTCTTTGACCATTTTACAACTATGTTAGTATCATTGTTAGTGGTTAGCCTGTGCAAGTTATAGCCCCGGGTGTTTTAACCTTTTTTTAGTAATGATATCTGGCGACTGTTCGCCACGAGCTCAATCCTAGGGAATCCCACGTAACCGTGAGATTTCCATCTGATGGTGGCCTGTTTTTAAGACATAGTATTTGACAAAACCGCCACCCTTACACACGTATTGTAACTACGTCGCGGGCGTTTGCAACTGCCATGTCTCCCAGCGAACGTTTGATGGGGATTGGAGTTAGCACCGATGGTGGTTCATAGTCGTTCCACGCTCGGGCATTGAAGTTTGTAACTATTTTAGATTAGAATACACTACTCCTTTGGTGCTAGTAGTAGAACAGAGTTCTACTCCACTACTACTCTACTCAAGCAAGTTAGGGCATAGTAGGAGGTACTATAGGGAGTACCAGTACTGTGAATCACTCAAGCAAGTTGTCTGGCATCAATAAGACCCTATGCTACTTGTATGTGTCTCGTAAGTCAAGTGGCGTGTTGTAGTTATCATCACCTGTCCACTTCCCGCGGCACATATTCGCTTCTCCATATTTATCCGCACATAATCTCGTCCAAATTTCCATCCCCACTAAGGTGCCTCCCCCCTCGTCCGAAACCCATGCACTAACAATGCCAGAACCGAGCAGCGTCCGCTGAAAGAGTGGCTGGAATTCGCTACCGCAAAGGTAATCAAGCTCATTGTTTCGCGTGTGGACAATCTTAGTACCATGTAGCTCGCCGCGTACTCGTCGGGGCTGTACCATTTACTCAAAGCCCTCAGGCCAGAGCTTTTTAAGCCAGCTCCTTGCTTGTTGATGCTGCCTAATCTTCAAAAATGGCATGTCACGCAACATAACGATCGTAGGGTGGCGAGCATCAACCCCCTTGACTACGATCCGATCCCTGTCAACCTCAACTACATTAACGGTATGTACTGGGTCGGCATGAATACGTCTTGGATGGTGCTTGTCGACGGTCGCGGTAGCTAGATGCTCGTATAGGTCTACACCCGGTGATTGATCCCCCTTCCTTCGATTAACGCTTCACTGCTTTAGCACCGTGGTCGAGAATACTCGAATTCTTACAGTAGCCAACATGATACCAAGTTTGGTTTGCTCAAGGTTGTAATCTGTGAAGTGCCCACAAGATCTATGAATTATAAAGACTTCAGGCTAATTGCGTTCTTCAACCGCGGTCTCGCCTATCTGACAGGTCACTGCGGTAAGTGGATAAATATGCAAGTCCATCGCAGGATCATACATCCTCAATGGTTCTCTGATGCCATTGAACACAAGGGATTCATTTACGCTGTCGACTCCTTCTATGGCTGGACGTATTGCTGGCCTACTTTAGTCATCACTACAAACGGATGCTACAGCAGTATGTTACTTTCCTATGATATCATCATGGATTTCTTACGTTACTGTCAATATTTACTGAAAAAATATTCATGCTCATAACATGCCATTCTTAAGATTGACTACATTAACAACCCTTTTTATTTGACTCCAACTTGATATGATGTTGTAGGCCGCCTGGTGTCCCTACCCTTCCTAATCCCAAAACCTTTCAAAGAAAAGTGGCAGGGCAGTTGCAGGTGGTTCGTGGCTCGATCAGATGACGACAAACGATTGATGATCGTTCGCACATACCAGACGTGTTCTTTCACATAACACAATCACAATCACTGCAAGGTCTTTGAGCAGGATCCCAGATTCTCTGGGCCTTCAGGATTTTTGACTAGAGGCTGGTAAGTAGCCTTGGTACAGGCTTTCTATTTATCGGAATGAATTATCCGATTAACCAGGAGATAACCGACGGCAAGGATCATGATGGCAGCACGGTTTCGTTCATCAGGCAAAACTGTGTGTACACAGCGTACCATCCATCTCTGCATGCACCATACCCTGATATGTACCGCCATGTTCTACACCCCAAAGTAGGATAGAGGGTCGCAAGTATCAGACTTCGACCTGCTGGCTGGAGTTTCCCCCGTCAGGCACCCATCTAGTTCAAGCCATCAGCCAATCTCCATAGCTCAATAAATAGTAACATCTAACTTAGCCAGTTAGTTAGATGCGTATACTTGGTGTAGTAGGATCTTTATTTAGTTTGATGCATACACTTATTCTTTTTTGGTAGCCCTTTTGTAATGATGGCTGATGTTTGGTTTGGAAGAGAGAGTTGCGTCTTTACTCTTCTGGCCTGCTTACTGCTTTTGTTGCACCCCCATCCCTGGTTGCTGATGCTGTCGTTTTCAATGTACAATCAGTAGTATATTTCGTCTGTTGGTTGAATAAATGTGTTGTTAGAACGACAAACACAAGTTTTTGGAAGTCGTTGCACGGTCTGATCCTTTAGTGCCCCGTACCGTACATAGCACATACAATTTTTGGTACGGAACACATTTTCCACTTGTTGATAACATGCATCCCACTGATGAAGGCCCAATAGAGGAGCCCATAATTAATTGGAAGGGAGGCTCTCACATGAACCCGGCCCAGGTACATGCTCATGGTCCCCTAAACATAACTAAGTAATTAAATAAAGCTAAATGCTCATGCACCAGTTCTTTAAATTCATGATTTAACAGGAGGATTTTATTTCCTATGATAGTGTCGCTACATTCAGTCGATATTATTCTTAGGCAAAGATAGCGACCCATCTTGTTTCTCCTAGCATTTCATTCCTGCAATCAACGGACCCATCCAAATCGTAGTCAATGTCATAAATAGTTCCGGTCCATTTTAATTTTTCAATAAGAATGTCCAACCCAGCCCAGCACATTGGCGACAACACTTTATCCTCTGCCTTGGTGCGCTCGCCGTGGCACCGCCGTTCGGCCCTGTCAACATAGTGAATCGGGAGAGGACTGTATTTGTGATTATGACAATACAGACCCACCAAGTCCACTCCCGAACACAAGCAAGCGCCTCTTTTACTACTTAGATGCACCCCTCATTTTTTTACTCTAATCACCCTGCTTATATCTGGGACCCACATTATTTTCAACATATAGTCAATTAACGACAGAATTGCACAACTTTTTTTTGAGTAGTAATTTGGAGGAGCAGGCTATAAACTGGGTTGTGCGGTTTCTGTGGCCCGTCTAACAACATGACCAGCCCAACAGTTTTTTCTTTGGGAAAATAGGTAGCCCGGTATTTCTTTTTGAAGAATACCCAAGCTAGGCCTATTTGTTTTCTTCGACTTACTGGGCTGCAAATCTTTCAAGACGAGGACGGATTCATTCCGGCCTCGCCAAAGAGTAAGGTCAGTGTCTGTTAAAAGTAATATCAAAGGGGTTCAAAATTCCAAAAAAAATTATAGCAAATGGGAAATTAGTTTCTTTTTTTGTTTTTGTTCTTCATTGATATTTTATATTTCATTGGATTTAACAAGACATAGTACTAATTTGTTTTTAAATTTATTTTAGTATGGCTACTAATTTTTGGATTAGGAATATTTTGTTCCCCAGCAAAAATTTGCGAATTTCCAAAATTTCGCACATATTTAGTTCAATTTTTTAACCCTGGTAGTAACCAGAAAATGGCAGCAATTCTAAAAATGGAAAATGGGCTGCAATAAATTCCATATGAATTAGAAAATGATTAAAAATTATAAAAATAATAGCAAATGGGTTGTACACGCCACAGATTTCGAGGCTGACTTGTTTATGCAAGGCTTTGTCAGTTATCACATGATTCTAGCAGCATTCAATGTTGGATGTCCATCCAACGGCCGACATGCTTCTTCAATCTCTGATCTTCCTGCTCCAGCCGCCTAAACTGATGGAAAACATAGCAGAAATTCAAAATTTTCTACGCAACACCAAGATCTATCTATGGAGAGACTAGCAAAGAGGGGAAGGAGAGTGCATCTACATACCCTTGTAGATCACTAAGCGGAAGCGTTCAAGAGAACGGGGTTGAAGGAGTCGTACTCGTCGTGATCCAAATCACCGGAGATCCTAGTGCCGAACGGACGGCACCTCCGCGTTCAACACACGTACAGCCCGGTGACGTCTCCCATGCCTTGATCCAGCAAGGAGAGAGGGAAAGGCTTGAGGAAGACTCTGTCTAGCAGCATCACGACGGCGTGGTGGTGGTGGAGTAGCGTGGCAATCCTGGAGGGCTTCGCCAAGCACCGCGGGAGAGGAGAAGGGAGAGAGGTAGGGCTGCGCCAAGAGGGAGAGAAACTCGTGTGTTGGCAGCCCTCAAGACCTCAACTATATATAGGGGAGAGGGAGGGGGGTGAGCCCCCTCTAGGGTTTCCACCCCAAGGGGTGCGACTGCCCCCAATCCCATCTACGGTGGCGGCCAAGGGGGGGAGAGGGGAAATTTGCCCCCAAGTTAGGTGGGTGCGCCCCCTCCCCCAACCCTAGGCGCCTTGGGCCCTTGTGGGGGGGGGGTGCACCAGCCCACCTAGGGCTGGTCCCCTCCCATACTTGGCCCATGCAGCCCTCCGGGGCCGGTGGCCCCACTTGGTGGACCCCAGGGACTCTCCCGGTGGTCCCGGTACGTTACCGATAAAACCCGAAACTTTTCCGGTGACCAAAACAGGACTTCCCATATATAAATCTTCATCTCCGGACCATTCCGGAACTCCTCCTGACGTACGGGATCTCATCCGGGACTCCGAACAACATTCGGTAACCACATACAAACTTCCTTTATAACCCTAGCGTCATCGAACCTTAAGTGTGTAGACCCTACGGGTTCGGGAATCATGCAGACATGACCGAGACGTTGTCCGGTCAATAACCAACAGCGGGATCTGGATACCCATGTTGGCTCGCACATGTTCCACGATGATCTCATCGGATGAACGACGATGTTAAGGACTCAATCAATCCCGTATACAATTCCCTTTGTCTAGTGGTATTGTACTTGCCCGAGATTCGATCGTCGGTATCCCGATACCTTGTTCAATCTCGTTACCAGCAAGTCTCTTTACTCGTTCCATAACACATCATCCCGTGATCAACCCCTTGGTCACATTGTGCACATTATGATGATGTCCTACCGAGTGGGCCTAGAGAGACCTCTCCATTTACACAGAGTGACAAATCCCAGTCTCGATTCGAGCCAACCCAATAGACACTTTCGGAGATACCTGTAGTGCACCTTTATAGCCACTCAGTTACGTTGTGACGTTTGGTACACCCAAAGCATTCCTACGGTATCCGGGAGTTGCACAATCTCATGGTCTAAGGAAATGATACTTGACATTTAGAAAAGCTTTAGCATACGAACTACGATCTTTGTGCTAGGCTTAGGATTGGGGTCTTGTCCATCACATCATTCTCCTAATGATGTGATCCCGTTATCAACGACATCCAATGTCCATGGTCAGGAGACAGTAACCATTTATTGATCAACGAGCTAGTTAACTAGAGGCTTACTAGGGACATGGTGTTGTCTATGTACCCACACATGTATCTGAGTTTCCTATCAATACAATTATAGCATGGATAATAAACTATTATCATGAACAAGGAAATATAATAATAATTAATTTATCATTGCCTCTAGGGCATATTTCCAATAGTCTCCCACTTGCACTAGAGTCAATAATCTAGTTCACATCGCCATGTGATTAACACTCACACGTCACATCGCCATGTGACCAACATCCAAAGAGTTTACTAGTGTCATTAAACTAGTTCACATCATCATGTGATTAAGACTCAATGAGTTCTGGAGTTTGATCATGTTTTGCTTGTGAGAGAAGTTTTAGTCAACGGGTCCGCAATATTCAGATTCGTATGTACTTTGCAAATCTCTAGGTCATATTGTAAA
The DNA here is from genome assembly GCF_018294505.1 of Triticum aestivum. Taxonomy (NCBI): domain Eukaryota; kingdom Viridiplantae; phylum Streptophyta; class Magnoliopsida; order Poales; family Poaceae; genus Triticum; species Triticum aestivum. The sequence continues at coordinate 610,225,854 of NC_057798.1, read as the reverse complement.
TGCTGCTTCCACGCTCCACTTGGAGCTATTCCAAATTGGTTGCTCCACTATACGTATCCGGTTTGCTACTCAGAGTCATTCGGATAGGTGTTAAAGCTTGCATCGATGTAACCCTTTACGCCGAACTCTTTATCACCTTCATAATCGAGAAACATGTCCTTTATTTACTCGAAGGACAATTTTGACCGCTGTCCAATGATCTATTCCTGGATCATTCTTGTACCCCTTGACTGACTCATGGCAAGGCACACTTCCAGTGCGGTACACAGCATAGCATGCTATAGAGCCTACGTCTGAAACATAGGGGACGGCCTTCATCCTTTGTCTCTCTTCTGCCGTAGTCAAGTTTTAACTCTTAACTTCATACCTTACAACTCAGGCAAGAACTCCTTCTTTGACTGATCCATCTTGAACACCTTCAAGATCATGTCAAGGTATGTGTTCATTTCAAAGTATTATTAAGCATTTTGATCTATCTTATAGATCTTGATGCTTATTGTTCAAGTAGCCTAATCCAGGTTTTCCAATGAAAAACACTTTTCAAATAAACCTATATGCTTTCTACAAATTCTATATCATTTCTGATCAACAATATGTCAACAACATATACTCATCAGAAATTCTATAGTGCTCCCACTCACTTCTTTGGAAATACAAGTGTCTCATAAACTTTTGTATAAACCCAAAATCTTTGATCATCTCATCAAATCGTACATTCCAACTCCGAGATGGTTACTCCAGTCCTTAGAAGGATTGCTGGAGTTTTGCATATTTGTTAGCGTTCTTCAGGATTGTCAAAACCTTCTGGTTGTATCACATACAACCTTTCCTCAAGAAAATTGTCGAGGAAAAAATGTTTTGACATTCTATCTGCAAGATTTCATAAATAATGCAGTAACTGCTAATCCATTTCCAACAGACTCTTAGCATCGCTACGAGTGAGAAAGCCTCACCATAGTCAACTCCTTGAACTTGTCGGAAAACATCTTAATGACAAGTCGAGCTTTCTTGATGGTGATTATTACCATCATTGTCTGTCTTCCTTTTAAAATCCATCTGTACCCAACGGCCTTACGACCATCAAGTATTTCTTCCAAAGTCATGCATCCTTTCTCGGATTTTATGACGTCGAGCCATTCGTCGGAATCCGGGCCCACCATCGCTTCTCCATAGCTCGTAGGTTCATTGTTGTCTAGCAACATGACCTCTAAGACAGGATTGCGTACCACTCTGAAGTAGTACGCATCCTTGTCACCCTACGAGGTACAGTAGTGACTTGATCCGAAACTTCATGATCACTATCATAAGCTTCTACTTCAATTGGTGTAGGCGCCACAGGAACAACTTCCTGTGCCCTGCTACACACTAGTTGAAGTGACGGTTCAATAACCTCATCAAGTCTCCACCATCCTCCCACTCAATTCTTTTGAGAGAAACTTTTCCTCGAGAAAGGACCCTTTTCTAAAAACAATTACTTTTGCTTCCGGATCTGAGATAGAAGGTATACCCAACCATTTTGGGTATCCTATGAAGATGTATTTATCCGTTTTGGGTTCGAGCTTATCACGATGAAACTTTTTCACATAAGCGTCGCAGCCCCAAACTTTTAAGAAACGATAACTTAGGTTTCTCCAAACCATAGTTCAAACAGTGTCGTCTCAACGGAATTACGTGGTGCCCTATTTAAAGTGAGTGCGGTTGTCTCTAATACCTAACCCATGAACAATAGTGTTAATTCGATAAGAGATATCATGGTACGCACCATATCCAATAGGGTGCAACTATGATGTTCGGACACACCATCACTCTATGGTGTTCCAGGCGGTATTAATTGTGAAACAATTTCCACAATGTCTTAATTGTGTGCCAAAGCTCGTAACTCAGATACTCATCTCTATGATCATATCATAGACATTTTATCCTCTTGTCACAATGATCTTTAACTTCACTCTGAAATTACTTGAACCATTCAATAATTCAGACTTGTGTTTCATCAAGGAAGCATACTCAACATCTACTCGAATCATCTGTGAAGTCAGAACATAACGATATTTACTGCATGCCTCAGCACTCATTGGACTACACACATCAAAATGTGTTACTTCCAACAGGTTGCTACCTTGTTCCATCTTACTGAAACCGAGGCTTTTCAGTCATCTTGCCCATGTAGTATGATTTGCATATCTCAAGTGATTCAAAATCAAGTGAGTCCAAACGATCCATCTACATGGAGTTTCTTCATGCGTATACACCAATAGACATGGCTCGCATGTCTCAAACTTTTCAAAAACGAGTGAGTCCAAAGATCCATCAACATGGAGCTTCTTCATGCGTTTTATACCAATATGACTTACATGGCAGTGCCACAAGTAAGTGGTACTATCATTACTATCTTATATCTTTTGGCATGAAAATGTGTGTCACTACGATTGAGATTCAATAAACCATTCATGTAGGTGCAAGACCATTGAAGGTATTATTCAAATAAATAGAGTAAACATTATTCTCCTTAAAGCAATAACCGTATTGCGATAGACATAATCCAATCATGTCTATGCTCAACGCAAACACCAAATGACAATTAATCAGGTTTAATACTAATCTTGATGGTAGAGGGAGCGTGTGATGTTTGATCACATCAAACATGGAAACACTTCCAACACATATCGTCAGCTCACCTTTAGCTAGTCTCCGTTTATTCCGCAGCTTTTATTTCGAGTTACTAACACTTAGCAACCGAACCGGTATCTAATACCCTGGTGCTACTAGGAGTATTAGTAAAGTACACACTAACATGATGTATATCCAATATACTTCTATCGACCTTGCCAGCCTTCTTATCTACCAAGTATCTAGGGTAATTCTGCTCCAGTGGCTGTTCCCCTTATTACAGAAGCACTTAGTCTCGGGTTTGGGTTCAACCTTGGGTTTCTTCAATGGAGCAGCAACTGATTTGCCATTTCATGAAGTGTCCCTACTTGCCCTTGCCCTTCTTGAAACTAGTGGTTTCACCAACCATCAACAATTGATGCTCCTTCTTGATTTCTACTTTCGCGGTGTCAAACATCGTGAATACCTCAAGGATCATCATATCTATCCCTGATATGTTATAGTTCATCACGAAGCTCTAGCAGCTTGGTGGCAATGACTTTGGAGAAACATCACTATCTCATCTGGAAGATCAACTCCCACTCGATTCAAGTGATTGTTGCACTCGGACAATCTGAGCACAAGCTCAATGATTGAGCTTTTCTCCCTTAGTTTGCAGGCTAAGAAAATCGCCGGAGGTCTTATACCTCTTGACGTGGGCACGAGCCTGAAATCCCAATTTCAGCCCTCGAAACATCTCATATGTTCCGCGACGTTTCAAAAAACGTCTTTGGTGCCTCAACTCTAAACCGTTTAACTGAACTATCACGTAGTTATCAAAACGTGTGTGTCCGATGTTCGTAACATCCACAAACGACGTTTGGGGTTCAGCACACTGAGCGGTGTATTAAGGACATAAGCTTTCTACTATTTGCATAATCGCTACTGTCAACTTTCAACTATATTTTCTCTAGGAACATATTTAAACAGTGGAACTAAAGCGCGAGCTTACGACATAATTTGCAAAGATCTTTTGACTATGTTCAGGATAATTAAGTTCATCTCATGAACTCCCACTCAGATAGACATCCCCCTAGTCATCTAAGTGATTACAAGATCCGAGTCAACTAGGCCGTGTCCGATCATCACGTGAGACGGACTAGTCATCATCAGTGAACATCTTCATGTTGATCATATGCTCGACCTTTCGGTCTCTTGTGTTCCAAGGCCATGTCTATACATGCTAGGCTCGTCAAGTTAATCTAAGTGTTTCGCTTGTGTAAATCTGGCTTACACCCGTTGTATGTGAACGTAAGGATCTATCACACCCGATCATCACGTGGTGCTTCGAAACGACGAACTTTCGCAACGGTGCACAGTTAGGAGGAACACTTTCTTGAAATTTTAATGAGGGATCATCTTATTTACTACCGTCGTTCTAAGAAAATAAGATGTAGAAACATGATAAACATCACATGCAATCAAATAGTGACATGATATGGCCAATATCATTTTGCTCCTTTTGATCTCCATCTTTGGGGCTCCATGATCATCATCGTCACCGGCATGACACCTTGATCTCCATCATCATGATCTCCATCATCGTGTCTTCATGAAGTTGTCTCTCCAACTATTACTTCTACTACTATGGCTACCGGTTAGCAATAAAGTAAAGTAATTACATGGCGTTGTATAATGACACGCAGGTCATACAATAAATAAAGACAACTCCTGTGGCTCCTGCCGGTTGTCATACTCATCGACATGCAAGTCATGATTCCTATTACAAGAACATGATCAATCTCATACATCACATATATTCATCACATTCTTCTTGGCCATATCACATCACATAGCATACCCTGCAAAAACAAGTTAGACGTCCTCTAATTGTTGTTTGCATGTTTTACGTGGCTGCTATGGGTTTCTAGCAAGAACGTTTCTTACCTACGCAACACCACAACTTGATATTCCAATTTCTATTTACCCTTCATAAGGACCCTTTTCATCGAATCCGTTTCGACTAAAGTGGGAGAGACTGGCACCCGCTAGCCACCTTATGCACCAAGTGCATGTCAGTCGGTGGAACCTGTCTCACATAAGTGTACGTGTAAGGTCGGTCCGGGCCGCTTCATCCCACAATACCGTCGAAACAAGATTGGACTAGTAACGGTAAGCATATTGAACAAAATCAACGCCCACAACTACTTTGTGTTCTACTCGTTCAAAGAATCTACGCAATAGACCTAGCTCATCATGCCACTGATGGGGAACGTAGCAGAAATTCAAAATTTTCTACACAACACCAAGATCTATCTATGGAGAGACTAGCAACGAGGGGAAGGAGAGTGCATCTATATACCCTTGTAGATCGCTAAGCGGAAGCGTTCAAGAGAACGGGGTTGAAGGAGTCGTACTCGTCGTGATCCAAATCACCGGAGATCCTAGTGCCGAACGGACGGCACCTCCGCGTTCAACACACGTACAGCCCGGTGATGTATCCCATGCCTTGATCCAGCAAGGAGAAAGGGAGAAGGTTGAGGAAGACTCCGTCCAGTAGCAGCACGACGGCGTGGTGGTGGTGGAGTAGCGTGGCAATCCTGCAGGGCTTCGCCAAGCACCGCGGGAGAGGAGAAGGGAGAGAGGTAGGGCTGCGCCAAGAGGGAGAGAAACTCGTGTGTTGGCAGCCCTCAAGACCTCAACTATATATAGGGGAGAGGGAGGGGGGTGCACCCCCTCTAGGGTTTCCACCCCAAGGGGTGCGGCTGCCCCCAATCCCATCTAAGGTGGCAGCCAAGGGGGGGGAGAGGGGAAACTTGCCCCCCAAGTTAGGTGGGTGCGCCCCCTCCCCCAACCCTAGGCGCCTTGGGCCCTTGTGGGGGGCGCACCAGCCCACCTAGGGCTGGTCCCCTCCCACACTTGGCCCATGCGGCCCTCCGGGGTCGGTGGCCCCACTTGGTGGCCCCCGAGACCCTCCCGGTGGTCCCGGTACGTTACCGATAAAACCCGAAACTTTTCCGGTGACCAAAATAGGACTTCCCATATATAAATCTTTACCTCCGGACCATTCCGGAACTCCTCGTGATGTCCGGGATCTCATCCAGGACTCCGAACAACATTCGGTAACCACATACAAACTTCCTTTGTAACTCTAGCGTCATCGAACCTTAAGTGTGTGGACCCTACGGGTTCGGGAATCATGCAGACGTGACCGAGACGTTCTCCGGTCAATAACCAAAAGCGAGATCTGGATACCCATGTTGGCTCCCACATGTTCCACGATGATCTCATCGGATGAACGACGATGTCAAGGACTCAATCAATCCCGTATACAATTCCCTTTGTCTAGCGGTATTGTACTTGCCCGAGATTCGATCGTCGGTATCCCGATACCTTGTTCAATCTCGTTACCAGCAAGTCTCTTTACTCATTCCGTAACACATCATCCCGTGATCAACCCCTTGGTCACATTGTGCACATTATGATGATGTCCTACCGAGTGGGCCCAGAGATACCTCTTCATTTACATGGAGTGACAAATCCCAGTCTCGATTCGAGCCAACCCAACAGACACTTTTGGAGATACTTGTAGTGCACCTTTATAGCCATCCAGTTACGTTGTGACGTTTGGTACACCCAAAGCATTCCTACGGTATCCGGGAGTTGCACAATCTCATGGTCTAAGGAAATGATACTTGACATTTAGAAAAGCTTTATCATACGAACTACGATCTTTGTGCTAGGCTTAGGATTGGGGTCTTGTCCATCACATCATTCTCCTAATGATGTGATCCCATTATCAACGACATCCAATGTCCATGGTCAGGAAACCGTAACCATCTATTGATCAACGAGCTAGTTAACTAGAGGCTTACTAGGGACATGGTGTTGTCTATGTACCCACACATGTATCTGAGTTTCCTATCAATACAATTATAGCATGGATAATAAACGATTATCATGAACAAGGAAATATAATAATAACTAATTTATCATTGCCTCTAGGGCATATTTCCAACATAAACTAGCGCTGGCGGGACTGCCTGCTCCCTCCTCTTGTGGCCCGCTATGCTGCCGCGCAAGCTTCACCGGCCCATTCTACTCCCTCCGCTGGCATGGCAGCACGCAATCAACTGCTTCCTTATTACGCGAAAAAAAATTATTCCTCCCACTACATCTGGGGCGCACCGATTGGGAGGCTGACCTGTGGGCCTACTAAGTTGACGCGTACGCAGGGCTTGTCAACTTAGTCAACAAACAATTCTAGCAGCAGTGACCGTTGGATTTGAATCGAATGGTCCTACTGCTTCTTCAATCGTTGCTCTTCTTGCACCAGCCGCCCAAACCAGCACCGACGAGAACGCCTGCTCCTGCCTCTAGTGGCCGGTTGTGCTGCCATTGAGGCCTCCCTGCCCCCTACTACTCCGACCGCTAGCCAGGCCCTGTGGCGACGGTAGCCTCACACCGTAGCCGAACCAGTGAACACTTGTACTCCTCTCCGCATGCGCATCCACTGCCGCATCTTCCCTGGCTCCACGTCGTCCCCTTCCTAGGCCTCACTATCGTCCAGCGCCCTGGTGTTGCTGGCGCGGCGTGGTCAATGTGGTCAAGGAACGGCTTCCATCGGAAGAGTAATGTACGTGGAGAGGCTGACAGCTGGGTCCACGGCAGCCACAAGGAAGTGCCTCCTTATTACACGCAAAATAATTATTCCTCCACCTGACACCAGGGACCCACCGGACGAGCCACCGTATTTCACGAAAAACATGTTTCCCCCTGACTGCTGGGACCCACCAGCTACATCTTTGTACGCAAGGAAGTGCGTCCATATTACGGGCAAAAAAAAAACGATTCGCCCCCTGACTGCTGGGACCCACCAGCTACACCTTAGCACACAAGGAAGAGCCTAACAGTCGGGACCCACCTGGTCGAAGCGTAGTAGAGTTGTCATTCTGGTCGCGAATGTGTATGTACATACTGGTCGATGTGGAGGCGCGCACGTCTTGTAGTAGAGGCGCACACATGTCGTAGTGGAAGCGCGCACGTAGCATGTACATGTACATACAGCAGGGAGGGTGCAAGAAAGAAAATACGACCACATACATACATACAGGCGGGATCTCGAACGCCTACTCGCGCATACATTTGGACATGGCTCGTGTACATGGCTCGGTTGGAACGGAGAAACAACATCTTGTTCATCGGGAGGCAACCGACTGGGTCGGAATACGTTGTGTTCATCGGGAGAGAACCGGCTTGGACAGAACAGCCGATGGAAGCAAGGCCTAGCGTACCGCAGAATGGAGGAAACAACCTTGAGTTCTACCGGCCACGATCGAAACGGGATCCTGTTAATCCGGAGGGGTCTGGCGTACCACAAAACGGGGGAAATAGACTTCTCTTGAACCTCCTACGGTCGAAATGGGGTCATGTTGATTGAGAAGGGTGTGGTGTACTGCAAAACGGAGGAAACGGACTTATGCAGCCCTCCATAGGGTCCTGTTCATCCATGCCCAACCGGCTCGATTGATCGGTGTCCTGTTCATCCAGCGGCAACACCACAGGGTCCTATTCATCCAACCCCCACCGGGAATTGTTCATCCAACCCCCCCCCCCCCCCAACAGTGATCACTGTTCATCCAGAGGCAGCATCGATCGGCTTCAGTTAGCAGCAGTAGCGAAGGAATCGCTCGATCGGGTTCAGTTAACGACCATCGATCGATCTCTCAGGTTCAGTAACGCGTAGCCAGCTGTGCAATCGCTCGGGTTTAGTTAGAGCCCAATGTCTCGCACCCACGCGCATACGTGTATAAGAGAAATGCGCATCCCTCGGCCCCCCACCAGCCACCGTTACCGGGAACTCCCCGATATTTCCCTCGCCCTCGCTTCTACCACGGTTTTTTCCGTCATGGACGGCCCAAAGAATGTCATGCAGCTGCGTCTCCGGCCCGCCCAGGACAAAAAGCCCATTTTCTGCCATGATTTTTTACCATAGAGGTAGGAGCCCACCACATCTATGATGATACCGGGTTTTGTCACAATTATCTTCATAGAGGTGTCATAAGTATGGCAGAATTTTTTTCATTCGTCCCAAAATGTCACGGATATGTCTTTTTTTTGTAGTGCTTGGAGGTGATTCTTCCCTTTTGCTTCTCCTTTTAGGTGAGTCTTGTCTTCTTTTGTAGGGAGCAGTACACTCATTGGAGTAGTGTTCAGGTCTTCCACAATTGTAGCAATTTCGCACACGACTAGAAGATCTCTTGTCATTGTAGGACCTTGACTTGGAACTTCTTTCCTTGCTTCTACTCTTATAGAATTTGTTGAAGTTCTTGACCATTAAGCTCAATTCTTCATTGAAGGCTTGTTTCTCATTTGATGATGTAGGTGCATCACATGAGGCTTCGTAAGCACCACTAGATTTGTTGTGAAGCCCTTCTTTTTCTTTCAGTAACATCTCATGAGCAACAATTCTTCCAATGACTTCGGTTGGCTTGAGATCTTTGTAATTTGGCGTCATTTGGATCGATGTGCACACGGTATCATATTTTCCATCCAAGGCTCTCAAGATCTTCTTGATGATGAATTTGTCGGTCATCTCTTCACTTCCTAAGCCGACAATCTCATTTGTGATGAGAGCAAGCCTAGAGTACATTTCGGCGACACCTTCACCATCCTTCATTTTGAACTTGTCAAGTTGACTTTGAAGCACATCCAACTTGGATTCCTTGACGGAGTCGGTACCTTTGTTCATATCAATCAAAGTATCCCAAATTTCCTTTGCATTCTCAAGACAGCTGATTTTGTTGAATTCTTCGGGGGACAATCCGTTCAAGAGGATATCCCAAATTTCCTTGAGCATTGTATTGCAAGATCTTCAATTCTTCCACGATAGCTTCATAGTTTGGTTCTCTCACATCAAAGAATTCATCTTGCAAACCAATACACACAATAGCCAAACGGTGGGTTTATGTCTAAGAATATGCATTTTCATCTTATGTTTCCAACTAGCAAAATTAGTACCATCAAAGTAAGGACCTCTACGGTGGTAATTTCCCTTGCTAGATGCCATACCACTATGATCACCAAAGCTATGGAAATCAAGGAAAATGGAGACCAAAGCTCTGATACCACTTGTAGGATCGAAAGTATGTCTAGAGGGGGGTGATTAGACTACTTGACCAAATAAAACTTAACCTTTTCCCAATTTTTGTTCTTGGCCGTTTAGCAACTTAGCACAAGTCAAGCAATCTCAATACAATTCAAGCAAGCATGCAAAGAGTATATGGGCTGTGGAAAGTAAAGCATGCAACTTGCAAGAAAGAAAATGGGAGGAGTTTGGAGGGAGCAAACACAATGTTGACATGAAGATTTTTTGGCATGGTTCAGATAGGTGGTACTATCGTACATCCACATTGATAGAGACTTCAACCCACGAAGGGTAATGGTTGCCGAGTCCATGGAGGGCTCCACTCACGAAGAGTCCACGAAGAAGCAACCTTGTCTATACCACCATGGCCATCACCCACGAAGGACTTGCCTCACTTGGGTAGATCTTCAGGAAGTAGGCGATCTCCTTGCCCTTACAAACTTCTTGGTTCAACTCCACAATCTTGACGGAGGCTCCCAAGTGAGACCTAGCCAATCTAGGAGACACCACTCTCCAAAAGATAATAGATGGTGTGTTGATGATGAACTCCTTGCTCTTGTGCTTCAAATGATAGTCTCACCAACACGCAGCTCTCTCTCATAGATTTGGCTATGGTGGAAAGATGATTTGAGTGGAAAGCAACTTGGGGAAGGCTAGAGATCAAGATTCTTGTGGTAGGATTGGAATATCTTGGTCTCAACACATGAGTATGTGGTTCTCTCTCAGAAAATGAGTAGTGGAAGTGTAGGTATGTTCTGATGGCTCTCCTCACAAATGAAGAATGGGTGGAGGGGTATATATAGCCTCAACACAAAATCTAACCGTTATACACAGATTCCCATACTCAATGGGACCTAATCATAAAACTTGGTCAGACCGATCCAGGTTAAAATGTGAACGTTAGAGTTTTTGGTGGGACCGATTTAGTCATCTCGTTGAGACCGATGTGCTAGGGTTAGGGCATAACGTAATCTCGGTGTGACTGATCGAATAAACTCGGTGGGACTGATTCACAATAGGCACATAGAGGGTTTGCCAGGCAAACTCGATGGGACAGATTTGCTCACTTCGGTGGAACAGAAGTGTTATGAAAAGGAAACAGGGAGATTGCAATGCAGACTAGGTGGGACCGATTTGCTCATTTTGGTGTGACCAAAATGTTACAGAAAGGAAATAGGGAGTTTGCAATCCCATCTCAGTGAGATCGATATCCCTATCGGTGAGACCGAAGTAACTAGGGTTTGTGGCAGTGGCTATGTCAAATGAAACTCGGTGGCGCCGGATAGATCAAATTAGTGGGGCCGAATTTGACTTTTAGGTTTAGGACATTTGTGGATGTGAGAAAGTGGTTGAGGGTTTTGGAGCATATCACTAAGCATTTTGAGCAAGTAAGCCATTAAGCAACACCTCATCCCCTTTTAGTAGTATTGGCTTTCCTATGGACTCAATGTGATCTTGGATCGCTGAAATGAAAATTTAGCGTCTTGAGCTTGTTGCCAATATGTGTCCTTAGCATTTTGAGGGGGCCACATCTCTAGTCCATGCCATGCCAATCATTGAAATTTATGAAATGATCATCTTGAAAGAGCATTAGTTCAATGAACTGTATGTTGTTAAGAATTACCAAAACCACCCAGGGATAAGTTGCAGTTTCAGCATGAAACCGAAGAACTTTCATCAATCACTAAGTTACCTCAATGGGGATATGCATTTCCCAAACAATAAGCATTTCATATTTATTTTGACAGTAGGTAGAGGTATTCGAATACTTCCAATAGTGATTGTCGGAGATTTTTCAATAAAATTAATACCATTCACTTGGAATTGTTTCTTCAGAAAGTGCACCATATGCTCATTACCATTAATATGAAAAGTGACCTTGCTTTTATCGCAATCAATAACAGCCCCTCCAGTATTCAAGAAGGGTCTACCAAGGATAATCAACATGTTGTCGTCCTCGGGCATCTCAAGTATAACAAAATCAGTCAAAATAGTAACATTAGCAACAACAACGGGCACATCCTCACAGATACCGATAGGTATGGAACATGATTTATCAGCCATTTGCAAAGGTATTTCAGTAGTGTGAGTTTATTCAAGTCAAGGTTTTTATATAAAGAGAAACGCATAACACTAACACCAGCTCCTAAATCACATAAAGCAGTTTTCACATAATTCCTTTTGATAGAGCAAGGTATAGTTGGTATACCCGGATCTCCAAGTTTTTTAGGTACTCCATCTTTAAAAGTATAGTTAGCGAGCATAGTGGAGATTTCAACTTCCGGTATTTTTCTCTTATTTGTGATGATATCTTTCATATACTTTGCGTAAGGAGGCATTTTAAGGATATCAGTCAAGCGAGTACGCAAAAAGACTGGCCTTAGCATTTCAACAAAGCGTTCATATTCTTCATCATCTCTCTTTTTAGTTGACTTGGGTGGAAAAGGCATAGGTTTTTGAACCCACGGTTCTCTTTCTTTACCGTGTTTTCTAGCAACAAAGTATCTTATATCATATCTTTTATTCTTAGGTTGTGGGTTATCAAGATCAACAAGTGGTTCTATCTCAACATCATTATCTGGTTATTTATCATTATTTGGTTGAGTGTCTTCATGAACCTCATCATTGTCTTTTTCATTATCACTAGGTGGATGTTCATTGCCAGATTGAGTTTCAGCATGAGAGACAGAAGTTTCATTTTCATTATTAGGAGGTTTGTCTATTTCAGGTTCACTAGAAGAATGCAAAGCCCTATGATTTTTATTTTTATTTTTATTTTTAGAAGGACTAGGTGCACTAGTGTTATTTGTTTGCGAATCTTGTTCAATTCTTTTTAGGTGTCCCTCAGGATAAAGTGGTTCCTGAGTCATTTTACCTCCTCTAGTTGCAACTCTAATAGCAAAGTCATGTATATTATGATTCATTTCATCAAGTAATTCTCTTTTTGATTTAGCAACTTGTTCTAACTAGGTTTTAACCATAGAAGCATGTTTTCCAACACCTCTAACATCATTTGAGATTCTAAATAACAAGTCACTCAAGCGAGCAATCATATCAGAATTATATTTCAATTGTTTCATAACGTTTGTATTGAAGTGGTCTTCTTTTCTAATGTAGTGCTCAAACTCATAAAGGCATTGGCTAGGATGCATATTGTGAGGATTATCATTTTCATTGAACTTCATAAGAGAATTTACCTCTACCACCTTGGTAGTGGTGGTATATCAAGCCCATGTATTTCTTCAATATGAGGTAAATTTTTAACATTCTCAGCCTTAATACATTTTTCCTTCATAGATTTCTTTGCCTCTTGCATATCTTCAGGACTGAGATATAATATACCCCTCTTCTTCGGAGTGGGTTTAGGCGGTGGTTCAGGAATAGTCTAATCATCATAATTTTTCAGTATGTTATTCAACAATTCTTCAGCTTGAGCAATAGTTTGTTCCCTGAAAACACAACCAGCACATCTATCTAGGAAGTCCCCAGAAGCATCGTTTAGTGCATTATACAAGATATCAAGTATTTCATTTTTCTTAAGAGGATGATTAGGCAAAGCAGTAAGTAACTGACAAAGCCTCCCCCAAGCTTGTGGGAGACTCTCTTCTTTAGTTTGAACAAAGTTAAATATTTCTTGTAAGGCAGCTTGTTTCTTATGAGCAAGAAAATATTTTTCAGAGAAGTAGTAAATCATGTCCTGGGGACTATGCACACAACCAGGAGCAAGAGTATTGTACAAAGCTTTAGCATCACCCTTTAATGAGAAAGGAAATAATTTGAGAATAAAGTAGTATCGAGTTTTGTCATCATGAGTAAAAAGGGTGGCTATATCATTCAACTTAGTATGATGTGGCACAACAGTTTCAGTTTCATAACCATGGAAAGGATCCGATTCAACCAAAATAATTAACTCTGGGTCGAAAGGGAATTCATAATCCTTATCATCAATAATGATAGGTGAAGTAGCAAACTTCGGATCACATTTCATTCTAGCATTCAGAGATTTTTCTTTATACTTGTGTAATAATTTCTCTAGATCATCTCTATCCTCACAAGCAAGAATATCTCTAGTTGCATCTTCACTCATAACATAACCTTCCGGTACCTTAGGCAATTCTCATCTAGGAGGGCTAGCTCTAGCAAGTGTTTCAGGAGTTTCAGTTTCAAGCTCATCATCAGATTCAACAACATCATGTTGTATTACTCTAGCAATTTGTTCATCAGGAAATTCACCAAGTGGCACATCATCATTATCGAGCATGGTACTAGCATCATCATGAGTAGCATTCATAGCAAAAGTAGCATCATCAATAACTTGTGACATATCAGAATTAATAGCATGTGGTGGTGGTGTTGCAAGTTTACTCATAACAGAAGGTGAATCTAAAGCAGAACTGGATGGCAGTTTCTTACCTCCCCTCATACTTGAGGGAAATATCTTAGTCTTTGGATCCTTCAGATTCTTCATAGTGATAAATTGATAATAAACCCAAGTGACTCAACAAATATAGCTATGCTCCCCGGTAATGGCGCCAGAAAAAGGTCTTGATAACCCACAAGTATAGGGGATCGCAACAGTTTTTGAGGGTAGAGTATTAAACCCCAATTTATAGATTCGACACAAGGGGAGCCAAAGAATATTTGATGGTATTAGCAGTTGAGTTGTCAATTCAACCACACTTAGAGATTAATTATCTGCAGCAAAGTGATTAGTAGCACATTAGTATGATAGTTTTGATGATAGCAGTAGTACTAACGGTAACAGTAACAGTGATAGAAGTGATATTGTAGCAGTAACGATAGCAGTAGAAATAGTATTAACTTAGCAAGAACAATATAAGATAAATTTGTAGGCATTCGATCGGTGACTTGTTGATTGATATCATGTGACAGTTATGACCTAGGGCGATACGGCACTAGCTCCAATTCATCGATATAATGTAGGCATGTATTCCGTAAATAGTCATATGTGCTTTATTAAAAGAACTTGCATGACATCTTTTGTCCTACCCTCCCGTGGCAGCGGGGTCCATATTGGAAACTAAGTGATATTAAGGTTTCCTTTTAATAGAGAACCGGAACAAAGCATTAACACATAGTGAATACATGAACTCCTCAAACTACGGTCATCACCAAGAGTTTGCCCGGTTGTTGTCACTCCGGGGTTGTCAGATAATAACCGTAGTAGGTGACTGTAACTTGCAAGATCGGATCTAAAACATGGATATAATGATGAATTCATAAACTGTTCAGATCTGAGTTCATGGCACCCGGGCCCAAAGTGACAAGCATTAAGCGTAGCAAAGTCATAGCAACATCAGTCTAAGAACATTGTGGATACTAGGGATCAGGCCCTAACAAAACTAACTCGATTACAAGATGAATCTCATCTAACTCCTCACCGACCAGCGAGCCTACAAAGGAATTACTCATTCTCGGTGGGGAGCATCATGGAATTGGCTATGGAGATGGGTTGGTGATGACGAAGAACGAAGATCCCCCTCTCCAGAGCCCCAAACGGACTCCAGATCTGCCCTCCCGAGGTAGAACAGGGCTTGGCGGCGGCTCCGTCTCGTAGATCGTGATAATTCTTTCTCCCTGATTTTTTCTGGAAATATGTGATTTTATAGTATTAGGGGGCCGACTGCGGGGCCACCAGGTGGGTACAACCCACCTAGGCGCACCAGGAGAGGGGGCGTGCCCTGGTGGGTTGTGCCCACCTAGGTGCCCCACTCCGGCAGGTCTTGGCTCCAGAAATTCTTATTATTGATATAAAAAATCCTCACAAAGTTTCGTTCCGTTCCAAGAACTTCTATTTCCGCACAAAAACAACACCATGGTAGTTCTGCTAAATGAAGCGTCAGTCCGGGGTTTGTTTCATTCAAATCATGCAAATTAGAGTCCAAAACAAGAGGAAAAGCGTCACAAAAAGTAGATACGTTGGAGACGTATCAGGGGGCAATCCCTTCAACGAGTTATGAGTCGGCCCATCTAGCATTATGGTGAAATACTTAGCGCATGCAGCATCATTGACATCCAGCATCTCCGTGGCCATCTCATAGATTTCAATCCAAGCCTCCGGTGGTTGATCCGCTGTGTAATTGGGTACCTTTCGAGGGCCCTTGAAGTCCTTGGGTAACCGCTCATTGCGTAGAGCCGGTACTAAACATGGAACGCCCACTGTCCTGGAGGTCACTCTAGCCTCTATGGACGTCAAAGGGGGTAACTGAGGCTGCTAAGCCACCAACTGAGCTGCCAGCTCCGCCTCACGGTGAGCCCGTGCTTGATCCACCAACAACTAAGCATGGTTATCAGCATGTGGCGGGTCATGCCCACGGGGCTGGTTATGATGCCGCTCACTGCTTGGAACCGTAGGTGACTCCATGTGCCGGCTATAGCTTCGATTTGGACGAGGAGTTGAGTGGATTCAATCGCGGCTGTAAGAATAAGCCGCCTGCTGAGCCACCGCCGTTTGAAGAAGTTCCACGGCTTTCTAAGCATCGACTGCCTCAGGACTTTCGCCTGTCACCGGAAGAGCCCGCCAATCGCGATACCGCGGCGATCATGTTATCCAACGGGTTAGATAAGTCACCTGGGGGTATTGAGCCTCGCTGAGGCAGAGTTAAATTGATACGAGCTGGATCCACCACATGGGGTTGAGCCGCCGCTCTAGTCCTGAGCGCTTCAGGGCCCCGGGTCACGCCGGGCGTGTTGCTTGGCCCTGCCCTAAGCGTATTGAAGAGATTTCTTGCATCGAACTTAGGAGACAGATGACTCTGATATCTCCTATTAAAGACAACGTTTGGTGCATTCTGGTCCAAGCTCAGGCGATAGTTTTCTGCTTGAATCCGCTGAGATTCCACCTACAAGGCGGCTCGTTCTGTTGCCATCCTGGCATTTTTAGTATTAAGATCCTCCTTAGCTTGAGCTATCTCATCACACATATTCGCAACGTCCATGTTATGTTGCGCCTGGTTCGCCGGGGTTACCTCCACTATCAGCAAAGTTGCCAAAGCCTCCAAAAGTTCAGATAAAATTTGAGCCGGTAGGCGCACGGGGCCTCCCGCCCCAGCTCCCGTGGTAGCTGCTGAACCGGAGATCATTGCTGCCGCAGTTGAGGAATTTCGCACCGGTTGTGTGCCAGCCATGAAGATCGCAACCCGGTTCGGCTGCTCACAGGGATTCGGAATACTGTCGCCCTCGGAATAGCCCCCAGTTCTGTCATCTTACAATTGGTACATGGAATTGGTCTCCCCGGTTGAGGACTCGTCGCCAAAGTAGATGGTCGTTGAGGGATTCCTGGATTAGGGGGTATTCGTACAGCCGGACTATATACTTTGGCCGGATTGATGGACTATGAAGACACAAGATTGAAGACTTCGTCCTGTGTCCGGATGGGACTCTCCTTTGCGTGGAAGGCAAGCTTGGCGATTTGGATATGTAGATCCCCTTCTCTATAACCGACTTGGTGTAACCCTAGCCCCCTCTAGTGTCTATATAAACCGGAGGGTTTAGTCCGTAGGACAAGAACAGTCATAATCATCATAGGCTAGCTTCTACTGTTTAGCCTCTACGATCTCGTGGTAGATCAACTCTTGTAATACTCATATCATCAAGATCAATCAAGCGGGAAGTAGGGTATTGCCTCCATCGAGAGGGCCTGAACCTGGGTAAACATCGTGTCCCCATCCTCCTGTTACCATTAGCCTTAGACGCACAGTTCGGGATCCCTACCCGAGATCCGCCGGTTTTGACACCGACATTGTTTCTTTCATTGAGAGTTCCACTTTGTCGTCGCTATAAGGCTCGATGGCTCCTCCAACCATCAGCAACAGTGTGATCCAGGGTGAGACTTTTCTCCCCAGACATATATTCGAATTCGGCGGCTTCGCACTGCGGGCCAACTCGCTTGGCCATCTGGAGCAGATCGACAACTACGGCCCTGGCCATCAGGTCAGATTTGGAAACTTGAACTACACGGCTGATATTCGTGGAGACTTGGTCTTCGATGGATTCGAGCCTATGTCAGGAGCGCTAAACAGTCACGACGTGCATGACTTAGATCTGCCCTCGGACGGTATTTGGACTATCGCACCTGCAGCTGCCCTGGCCTTTAATCTGGAGCAGATCGCGCCATCTGAGGATGGGTGGATTGACCCCACCATGGGGGCCGCACACTCACCGGTGTTGGGCCCGAACATAGGCACCACCTCTAAGGAAACCTGTGTCACCGGACCCCCGGACTTGTCTCCGGTCTCAGGTTCCGGACCGCGTGCGTCCGTGCCTGTCGAATCTGATTGGGCACCGATCATGGAGTTTACCTCCACGGATATCTTTCAACACTCACCCTTGGGTGACGTGCTAAATTCATTGAGGTCTCTCTCTTTATATGGAGACTCTTGGCCGAACTATGTCCGGCTCGAGTGGGAATCGGACGACGAAGAAATTTGTTACCCACCCACCACCCACTTAATAGACACTGTCGATGACTTAACCGACATGCTCGACTTCGACTCCGAAGACATCGACGGTATGGACGACGATGCAGGAGAAGAACAGGAACCGCCGCCCACCGGGCGCTGGACAACCACCTCATCATATGATATATATATGGTGGATACCCCCAAAGAAAACAATGGTGAAGAGGCAACAGAGGATAATCCCTCAGGGAAGCAGTCAAAGCATGGGCGTCATCTGCGCTGCTCTAAGCCCCGCCACAGCAACATCGGCACAGGAGACAATAGCAATCCGAATGGTGCCGACGACGAATACAACACCGACCAGCCTAACTTCGAGCAGGCCGAGCAGGAGGACGGGCAAGCTAGCCCAGATGAACAGGCAACGGACGGAGACTTGGACGACGACTATTATATGCCTCTCTTCGAAGACGAGGTGAGCCTCGGCGACGATGAATTTGTCGTGCCTGAGGATCCCGTCGAGCAGGAGCGCTTCAAGCGCCGGCTTATAGCCACTGCAAAAAGCCTGAAGAAGAAACAGCAGTAGCTCCAATCTGATCAAGATCTGCTAACAGACAGATGGACCGAGGTCCTGGCAGCCGAGGAATACGGACTCGAGCGCCCAACCAAAAGTTACCCGAAGCGCAGGTTACTACCTCAAATTGAAGAGGAGGCGCTAGAGCCTACAATACCAGCGCAGGACAAGGCGGACCGGCCACCTTGTGGCCGAGACAAAGCGGCGTATCAGCCCGAACAACCGACTGCACCCCGCCGCACATCAAACAGAAACGCTAATGCTCGGGGCAATACGCTGGACCTGCGAGACATATTGGAAAATAAAGCAAGACAGTCAAGATCGATCTACGGATCGCGGGGGTGCGCCACAACACGTGATGATGAATGTCATGCCGGATACACTAGCAACAAGTTCGGCCAAGCCGAACACAACACACCAGACTCATTTGAACTGTGTCATGACATAGCCCGGCATAGAGGCACCGCTCACCCCCTCTGCTTCACTGATGAAGTAATGGATCACGAATTCCCAGAAGGGTTTAAACCCGTAAACATCGAATCATACGATAGCACAACAGATCCCGCGGTATGGATTGAAGGTTTCCTTCTCCACATTCACATGGCCCGCGGTGATGATCTACACGCCATCAAGTATCTTCCCCTTAAGCTCAAAGGACCGGCTAGACATTGGCTGAATAGCCTGCCGGTGAGCTTCATTGGCCGTTGGGAAAATCTGGAGGACGCATTCCTTGACAACTTCCAGGGCACTTACGTGCGACCACAGGACGCTGATGACTTAAGTCACATAACCCAACAGCCTGGAGAATCAGCCAGAAAATTCTGGACTCGGTTCCTAACTAAAAAGAACCAAATCGTCAACTGTCCGGATGTCGAAGCCCTAGCGGCCTTTAAGCATAACATCTGTGACGAGTGGCTCGTCTGACACCTCATCCAAGAAAAGCCAAAGTCCATGGCAGCCCTCACGACACTCATGACCCGCTTTTGCGCGGGCGAGAACAACTGGCTGGCTCGTAGTAGCATCACGCCAAGAAACTCCAGCACTTCAGATATCTGCGACAGCAACAGCAAGCCACGGCACAACAGACATAAGCGTCGGAACAATGGCGATAACACCGAAGACACAGCAGTCCATGTCAGATTCAGCGGCTCCAAGTCCGGTCAGCGGAAAGAGCCATTTAAAAGAAACAATCCGGGATCGTCCAGTCTGGACCATATACTCGACCGCTCGTGTCAAATTCACGGCACCCCTGATAAACCAGCCAACCACACTAACAGAGAATGCTGGATGTTTAAATAGGCCGGCAAGTTGAATGCCGAAAACAAGGCCAAGGGGCTGGATAGCAAGGACGACGAGGAGCCCCGGCGGCCGAACACAGAGGGACAGAAGAAATTTCCTCCCCAAGTGAAAACGGTAAACATGATCTATGCCACCCATATTCCCAAGCGGGAATGGAAGCGTGCACTAAGGGACGTCTATGCGATGGAGCCAGTTGCCCCAAAAGTTCAACCCATGGTCATCCTACCCGATCACCTTTGATCGCAGGGACCATCCTACCAGTATCCGTCATTGCGGTTCAACCGCATTGGTCCTCGACCCAATCTTTGACGGATCCCACCTCACGCGAGTCCTCATGGACGGTGGCAGCTGCCTGAAACTGCTTTATCAGGACACAATGCGCAAAATGGGCATCGATCCATCAAGGATCAAACCCACCAAAACCACCTTTAAAGGTGTAATCACAGGTGTAGAGGAATGTTGTACGGGCTCAATAACACTGGAGGTGGTCTTCGGATCTTCGGACAACTTCCGAAGCAAGGAGTTAATCTTCGATATCGTCCCCTTCTGTAGTGGCTATCATGCACTACTAGGACGAACCGCATTTGCTCAATTCAATGCGGTACCACACTACGCATACCTCAAGCTCAAGATGCCAGGACCTCGCGGGATTATAACAGTCAATGGAAACACAGACTGCTCTCTCCGTACGGAGGAGCACATTGCGGCCCTCGCAGTAGAAGTACAAAGCAACCTTCTTCGGCAGACCGACAACTCAGCGATAATAACCCCAGACACCGTCAAGCGAGTACAAGTACTCTGCAACAGGATTGTCCGGCACGCCAAGAGCTCGACTAGCAATTTGGCCTCCGTCCTAGTCCCAGTCAAGCAGCGAAATTTGTGCCACACTTACACAATTACGCACTCAAAATACCATGGGCATAGGCGGAGGCACGACGGCTATGTGGTCCACAGTACGGCTCAATCGTCACGAGACCCGCATACCCTTATCATCTTCTTTCTTTTCAGGACACTACTTTCGGGAAGCCCCCTCAGAGAACCTGATCATCGGACTTATCACGGGAAGGAAAAAACAAGGAGGCAAGAGGCTTTGCATACAAGGGAATACCCAGGTGGTCTCTGTTAACGATCGTTATACCTGTTTTACAAACCCACACGCAGCCCGCCCTTGGATAGGACATGTCAAACAGTCCTATTTTTGCTTATCACATTACTTGTATACATACGTTTGACGTATTATTTAAATAACAATGGGAAACAATATACAACATCAGCTTATTATTATTCTCCTTATATTTTCCCTTGACTGCATTTATTGCACCCGTACACTTTGGTACGTTCAGTTCGCCAAGGGCTTCATTGTACCCCATAACACGGCAAGAAAAGTCGGAACACTATCGATAGTGCGGCACGCTGAACTTATAGGATTATATGCATCAGCTGCGAATCATGTCTTGGTTCAATTGTTAGGTTTGCCCGGATCCCTTGTTTTGGTGCCTCGCGTTCCGCTATATCGGCTAAGGTAGCGCAGGGAGAACTACTGCGATTGTGTCCCGATTCTTCCGGACAAGCACCTCAGTAGAGAAAGCCGAAAACTGACTGTCATGATGTGGCAAGAGCGGGTCGCTGTTCGAGAGGTCTCAAATCCTTAAAGATATTTTCCGCTTCGGTCGAGGAATCGGCCTTGTCCGATTTAGGCGTATATAGCACCCCAAGTTCGGCCCTCCGAATACTAGGGGCTTCCCCGAAATTTAAAATTGTAGACTTCTATGGCTAAGTGAGAGTGATAAAGCCACATAGTCCGATTGCCTTGTTCGCTGTGCTAAACACCTCATTAAAGGACCAAAAACTTGGATAAAGAGTGTTTAGGTTTATCCCGAACACCCCAGTACTAGTTACATGGGGGCAGAAGTCGACGACTGGCCAACTCTTAGATTTTTCATAAATGGCCGCACATAAGGTAATATTTTAAATCAACAAGCGTTATATGGCGCACATGAACTCGTTTTCATATTACAAGAAGACATGAGTACATTCATTCTAATGTTACATCCTTGCCACATTCCTCCGGCTCAAGGCGGGCGCCTTTCAAAACACCGTCATAGTACTTCTCGGGGTGGCGATGCGCCTTGCCCTCAGGCGGTCCCTTCGTCATGAGCCCAGTGCACTTTCACGCGGGCGAAGGCTCGTCGGGCACCTTCAATACAGACGGACCGCTTAACAACTTCTAGCCGTGGACAGGCATTGACCATCCGCTTTATCAGGCCGAAGTAGCTGTTGGGCAGGGGCTCACCAGGCCACAACCGGACTATAAAGTCCTTCATGGCCAGTTCGGCCGCCTTGTGGAGTTCGACCATTTGTTTCAGTTGGTCACTCAAGGGCATCGGATGTTTGGCCCCAGCATATTGAGACCAGAACAACTTCTCCGTCGAGCTCCCTTCTTCAGCACGGTAGAACTCCGTGGCATCCGATATGCTGCGTGGCAGATCTGCAAATGCCCTTGGAGAGCTCCGAATTCGGGTAAGTAAAAGGAAAGTATCCTTCACATGCTTGCTTTGCATAATGAATGCCTTACCCGCCGCTATATTCTTGGCCGCCTGGATCTCCTGGAGGGCCTTTTGGGCCTCGTCCTTGGCGTCTTGCGCGCTCTGGTGGGCGTTCGCAAGCTCGGACTCCTGCGTCTTGAAGTCACGCTCCAAGGACTCGAATTTTTTGCCGAAGTCCTGGAGATCTTGTTGTACCTCATTAACCCGAGCCTCCTGTTTCTCACGGTTCCTGGGCCGCCTTGTATTTGGCCTCAGACAACACTTTCTTCAGGACCGGCGCTTCGGTCTTGGCCCCTATTAAAATTCTTAATGCTTCTATTAGCATCCATGATTCTTTTTTCCTTTATATGACATACGGACGGGGTATCACTTACCTTTGTTCTCCTTGAGCTGCCTCTTCATGAGGTCGAGCTCTTCTTCGGTCCTCCCTAGGTCCCGCTTCAGTCCGGCAACTTCCGCAGTGCGGGTGGCAGCAACGAGCAGCGACGCCTGCTTATTCACATAAAAAAATTCTATTAGACTCCTGCGGATAATAATTGACCCTCCGTTTGGCTTTTCTTTCCAAACTCCAAACAGAGTATTAGGGGCTACTGTCCATAAGGTGATGTTTCTTACACTTTTGTTACTTACCTCAAAGCCTGTTAGGAGGCTGGTGCAGGCTTTGGTCAATCCGCTTTTGGCGGACCGAACCTTCTCAATCACCGTACTCATAAGAGTATGGTGCTCTTCGTCGATGGAAGCGCCGCGAAGCACTTCCAGCAAATTGTCCGATGCCTCTGGCTGGACAGCGGTCATCGGCACAAACAGATGGCCCCCCTTAGAGAGGGGCTGCCTACTTGAATCTGGAACCATTGGAGGTTCCGGTGCAGTGTCCGGCTGGGTGCCAGACTTGTTGCAGCCCCCGTCAGCAGGATCCATGGGGATCTTTTCCCCCATGTGCCTAGTGTCTAGGATTTTGCCTTGGGGTGTCTCCAGTACTGTCGCCCCCTGCTCCAGTATCCTCTGGGACAACACCTCAGTGTCGTCCGCGGTCCGTGGGGAGGTGGCCGTCGGGAGTGAATAGCTATTCATCTCCGATTCACTCAAGGACCCATCCGAAGAGGATACCTCGAGGTGGGCCTTGTCCGGACTGCATATGTGTGCTCGATGTTATAACAAGCAATAAAGCAAAACATACCAGAAGTATCGGTGTCCGGATACTTACGACTTCGGTCGGGTCTTGTTCCTGGGCAACCACTCCTCGTCGCTGTAGGCGGCTATTGTGGATTGGTCCGGAGGGTGGGTCCTTTCCTTCTTGGACCCTTCGGCTGCGCCAGATGGGGCGGCCTTCCTTTTCTTCTCCTCCCTGGTCGGGGGAGGAACTTCCTCTTCCTCCTCCTCGTCTTCATTGGAGGAGTGCGCCTCGGCATCTTCGGACGATGTGTCCGAGGTAGCCTTGCACCGGAGACCTTTCCTAGTCCCCATAGCCTTCTTTTTGGCCTTCTTCTCCGGCACCTTGTAAGGAGCCGGAACCAGCATCTCCGTCAGGAGCGCGGTTGCTGGATCTTCAGGTAGCAGTGTCGGACAGTCGATTTGCTCCGTCGTCGCCACAGAGTCCTGTTTGGTCAGCGTGGTGGCTTAAAATCCTCCAACAAATGTACTGGGAAAGGCACTTCTTGCGATATTTAGAGAGCTTACCGGATTGGCGGGGCGCTTTGCGCTAAGTCCACGGTCCTTGGAAGTGGGAGGAGGCACTTCGGCAGCTTTGAACAGCACCTTCCAGATGTCTTTATGCGTCGTGTTGAAGAACTCTCGCAGCATCTGGTGTTCGACCGAATCAAACTCCCACATATTGAACGCCCGTCTTTGACACGGGAGGATCCGGCGGAAGAGCATGACCCGGACCATGTTGACAAGCTTGATCTTCTTGTCTATCATATTTTGGATGCAGTTCTGGAGTCCGGTCAGCTCCGCAGGTACACCCCAGGCCAAGCCCTTCTTTTCCCAGGAGGTGAGCCGCATGGCGATGCCGGATCAAAATTCGGGGACCGCCGCCCAGTTGGCGTCGCGCAGCTCGGTGATGTAGAACCACCCCGATTGCCACCTCTTCACGGTCTCCACGTATGAGCGTTCAAGCCAGGTAACTTTGGGCATCTTGCCCACCATGGCGCATCCGCACTCTGTTTGCTGGCTGCCCACTATCTTCGGCTTCATGTTGAAGATCTTTAGCCACAGGCCAAAGTGGGGCTTGATGCGGAGGAAAGCCTCGCACACGACGATAAACGCCGAGATGTTGAGGACAAAATTTGGGGCCAGATCATGAAAATCTAACCGATAGTAAAACATGAGCCCGCGGACAAATGGGTGAAGTGGAAAACCCAGTCCGCGGACGAAATGAGAGAGGAACACTACTCTTTCCCGAGGTTTTGGAGTGGGGATGATCTGCCCCTCCGCCGGAAGCCTGTGCGCGATGTTTGCGGCCAGGTATCCGGCCTCCTGAAGCTTCATAATGTCCTCCTCCATAACGGAGGAGGCCATCCACTTGCCTCCCGCTCTGGACATGTCGTGAATAGCTTTACGGAGAAGGTGAGAACTTGGGCACTGGAGCTTGAGGGTGCGACAATCGATGAGTAAAAGAGGAAAAAGGCGTGGGTGAAAACAAGGAATCCCTATCTCTTTATAAAGGCGGTAGAAACTGTGCGCCTCCCCACTTGCCTATTAAAATCGCTTATTTTCCAAGCGCCACGATTGATGGCGCGGTTGGGTTACCCATACCCGTATTGATGAGAATCTCGCAATACGGGGACACGATCTCTGCTTCGACAAGATGTGCCAAGGAAACCGTCTCGCAATATGTGCGGTAGCCGGTTGTGAAAAACGGTTTGAATAATGACCGAGCCGTGGCGTGATGTCATGCTATAAAAAGTTGTCAGCAGATTAGATTTGTGGAATATTGTTCTCTCTACGGTGGTATGTGAAATTTGTTTTGCAGAGCCGGACACGATCCTCGTGTTCAAAATCTTCTATGGAGTATTCAGAGATGGAACCCGCCTTGCAATGCCGAAGACAATCTGCACGCCGGACTCATCGTCATTGAAGCCTGGTTCAGGGGCTACTGAGGGAGTCCTGGATTAGGGGGTATTCGGACAGCCGAACTATATACTTTGGCCGGATTGTTGGACTATGAAGACACAACATTGAAGACTTTGTCCCGTGTCCGGATGGGACTCTCCTTTGCATGGAAGGCAAGCTTGGCGATTTGGATATGTAGATCTCCTTCTCCATAACCGACTTGGTGTAACCCTAGCCCCCTCCGGTGTCGATGTAAACCGGAGGGTTAAGTCCATAGGACAACAACAATCATAATCATCATAGGCTAGCTTCTAGGGTTTAGCCTCTACGATCTCATGGTAGATCAACTCTTGTAATACTCATATCATCAAGATCAATCAAGCGGGAAGTAGGGTATTACCTCCATCCAGAGGGCCCGAACCTGGGTAAACATCGTGTCCCCAGCCTCCTGTTACCATTAGCCTTAGACGCACAGTTCAGGACCCCCTACCCGAGATCCACCGGTTTTGACACCGACAGCCGTCTCTCCCCTGGACACAGATCCTTCCTCAAGATCCAATCCTTGAGTAAAACCCATGAAGGCACGCTTCACGGCGGATTGAACTTTGGCAGGACACACATGCTGAGTTGTCTCGATGATGTCGGTGCAGGTGTCCGGCTCGGGTTCCGACTCGCCAATCTTGCCGATGAAGACATGAATTCCACTGAAGGGGGGCCGGTACCCGTATTCGATTGAATCAGCCTCGAGACCCCATCCTGCATCATCGATGTAGATTTTGCCGCGGCGACTCTTGGTCATCCGGCCCACGGCTTATCCTTTGATCCCTGAGAAGCAGTCGTTCATGAACTCAAAACCCTCGTGCTCTGTCCCCATGGTGGGCGCCAACTGTCATGGATTTAGCACAACAGATGCCCTAGCGAAAGGACTTAGGTGTGGAGCCATCGCAGCTAGGTTAGATTAAAGGGGTTAAGCGGGACAAAGGACACAAAGAGTTTTTACCCGGGTTCGGTCCCTCTCAACGAGGTAAAAGCCTACTCCTGCTTTCGATTGTATTGCTTGTGTTTCGATTACCAGGGAGCGAATATGCTTGACCTAGTGCTTGATCAATTGTTTCTTGAGTTAACCCGCCGCCGGGTCACCCCTTTATATACAGGTTGATGCCCGACGGCTTACAGAGTCTCGGCCGGCTCATACACAATGTGTCCGGCTCGATAACTAACTAATATTGCCTTACAATACAAGTTTAAACATATGGCGACTCATCCCTTTGGGCCTCAAGTCGCCTCCGGGTCTTGGGCCTTCAATAAGCTTGCTTTATTAACCGCCATCTTCATATCTTCTTGGGCTTCTTCATCTTAAGTCGCCCGTAGCATGACCCGGCCCCTCCTGGGCGGGTCATACTCAGTAGTTGTATCCCCAACAGAGTTGGATCTGATTTGTGATGTAATCGAGTCAATTTGTTAGGGCTTGATCCCAAGTATCCACTATGTTCTGAGATTAATGTTGCTATGCTTAATGCTTGTCATTAGGGCCTGAGTGCCATGATTTCATATCTGAACCCTTTATGTTTTCATGAATATATTTGAGTTCTTGATCCTATCTGCTAGTTATATGAACTTGTTATTGTTCTTATCTATAGACCCCAAAGTGACAATAATTGGGATACTCTCCGGGGATGACTGTAATTCGAGGAGTTCATGTATTCACCATGTTGTAATGCTTTGTTCCATTCTTTATTAAAAGAGGGCCTTAATATCCCTTAGTTTCCCTTTAGACCCCATCGTCACGGGAGGGTAGGACAAAAGATGTCATGCAAGTTCTTATTATAAGCATGTATGACTATATATAGAATACATGTCTACATTACATTGATGAATTGGAGCTATTGTGTATCGCTCTAAGTTGTGACTGTTATAGGATGAAATCATCCAACACAAACATCCATCCCTGATCCAATGCCTAAGCTTTCCGCATATTGATCTTTGCTAAGTTACTTTGGCTGCTGTTGTAGTTACAATCACTACAAAACTACTACTGTTACTGTTTCTGTTACTATTGCTACTTTTACCATTGCTATCAAACTATCATACTACTGTGCTACTAAACACTTTGCTTCAGATATTTAGTACTCTAATTGTGGTTGAATTAACAACTCAATTGCTAATACTTACAAATATTCTTTGGCTCCCCTTGTGTTGAATTAGTAAATTTGGCTGAAATACTACCCTCAAAGACTTTCACGGTCCCTATACTTGTGGGTTGTCATTGTCTCCATCGTACACTATTACATAGATCCAAGAGCCACAGCTCTGGACCCCCTACCCCAAGGTCTGCCGTTTTTAATACCGATAGTGTTGTTCAAGGGAAGGTTGGATTTGTCATTCTCATGCGTGGTGGTTGGTGGTGGCGGCGGTGTTGCTCGATGATGACCCACAAGTATAGGGGGTCATGTATTTTCATTAATGAGAGTGTCGAACCCAACGAGGAGCAGATGGAATTGATAAGAGGGTTTCAACAAGGTATTCTTTGCAAGTGTTGTAAGATAGTTTTGATAGATTGTTTGGTAGCAAGATAATTGGTAGCAAGTAACAAGTAGCAAAAGTAGCAAGGTGCAGCAAGTGGCACAATCCTTAATGTTTCTAAGGACAAGCATGTGGAATTTCTTATAGTGGTCGAACCTCTCTTGCGGACACAAGAGAATATCGTCTAGTTACTTTCATCACGATTCATCGACTTATGTTCACTGCCTTGACAAGTTGTTATGAGGGTGAACCAGAGCTAAGGTATTGTTCTTACTTGAACAAATACCTACTTATCATTATACCCTCCATGCAAGTATCCGCAAATACAAGAGAAGTGATTAAGATAAATCTAACCATAACATTAAATATGTGGTTCCAAAACAGCTTCTCATGAAACAATTCATAAACTGGGGTTTAGGTCAGTCACTCCAGCAGCCCACCATATACAAACTAATTCAACGATGCCTTCCCCTCAGCCCAAATATATGGTCAAGTTTCATGTAGTCGACGTTCACACAACACCACTAGATGAAGGACAATACAACATATCATCAAAACATTAAGCAGTGATCAAGTTCACGTGATTATGAATAACAAGACTTCTCTCATGTCCTTAAGAACAAATAGAACTACTCACAACACATAATATTGAACATGTTCAATAGGTATAAATATGCTATCAACAATCTAAACATATAGATCTTCCACCAAGTAAACCAACTAGCATCAACTATAAGATGTAATCAACACTACTGGCACATTGAGGTACCAATCTGTGGTTTAATACAAAGACTGAGCACAAAAGATGAACTAGAGTTTGGATAAAGGATGGTGTTGGTGAACATGTTGATGAAGATAATGCCTCCCATGCTGAGAGGAGCATTGGTGATGACGATGGCTTCAATTTCCCCCTCCCAGAGGGTAATTTCCGCGGTGGAATCGCTCCACCAGAGAGCACAAGTGCTTCTACCCTGGTTCCGCCACGAGATGTCGGCGTCTGATTCTGAAAGTGTTCTCTTCATTTTATTTTCTAGGGTAAATGGCTTCATATAAAAGAAGGGCATCGGCAATGGGCCTCTATAAGCCCCACAAGCCACCATGGCGCCCAGGGGGGTAGAGCGCGTGCCTGGCTTGTGGACCCACCAAGGCTCTTCTTTCGTACTTCTTTATTCTAATATTATATATCTAAAAAAGAATTAATCTGCATAAAATTTCATGTCCTTTTGAGCTCTAAAGTATTGCTATCTCTATTGTAGGTTTTTTAGGTCAGAATTCCAGCTTCATGTAATCTCCCTCTTTTGATGTAGTTTACATTTTAAGAGATAAAAGGCATTAGAATTGCATCATAATATGGAATATGACTTCAAAATAATATAAATGATAGTAGGAAAATATGATGCAAAATGGATGTATCACTCGAATCTCCGAGTTGTCGATTTTGGTGGTGGTGAGTTGGTGCTTCCACATTTTTCAGTGGCTCCCTGCCTCTCTTGTCTTTGGGTTTGCTGACCGGTAGTCGGCATCCCCGTGTTGTTGCATGGTCCGGACGAAAGGGAGATTATGCTCTTCCCTCTTGTAGTCGCCTAATGAAGTGGGCAACAGAGTCCACACCAATTGTCTTCAAGTGGTCTTGTTCTTACTGTCCACACCAGTTGCTGTCGTGTGGGTGCTTCTACCTACTTCTCTATTACTGAGAGGTCTCCAACCGCTTGATCTTGGTTTCTCGTAGTGGTGTGCTCGTTGCTTCTTTGGATGTAGTCAGCCCTACATGTAATCTTTCAGTTTCTTGGGTCAACACTGGTACGCGTCGGTGCTACACAAATGGTTTTTAACCCCTTTCCGTGGTAACACTTGGAACCGTCGCCAAGTGAGTGTGGGCGATAGGGGGGGTCCTTCCACACGACCCAGAAACCGCCGGGGATAGGGAGCCTTGATGCATACAGTTGCCCTGATATAACCATTTCTGATGTGTCGCACATCCGAAACGCTTCATCCTTCCTACTCGTTCATGCTCGCATTGCCATCGCAGTCGGAGTTTTGTGGTTTTACCTAAAACTAGGCAGATTCCAGGCAGATTCCAGGCACGGGAGTTTTCTAGGCACGTACCAAACTGGCTTTATGTTTACGATGGCTGGCACATCACAAACAGTTCATGATTATAAACCGTGTACGTTATGTAGACATTCAAACACATTTAGTTCTCCCGCACCATATATGATAGTGTCTGACATGACACACAATTTGCAAATAGAAACTGTGTGCATTGTTACACACGTTTCCACTCCATGAACCTTGTCGGATTATGATCTATATCACACACGCTGTGCTTTATTAACTATGTGTACCGTAATTACCCGGACACCATAATTTCGCACTAATTTAATTGCTGCCATTTAAACTTGTATCTAATTTAAACTTAAAAGTAGGCTATAGCTTTATTCATATCCATCAGGTTCAAACAACCAATGCATTATTCAATTCATAGGTACATATGTTTAAGAATTACATAAGCACCAAATAAAGAATGATGAACCATGGTTCTATACTTGTACTATTACATATGGTAAAGAAAGAGGCGACAAACATTCTAGTTGTTGAACAAGGTGAAGCGGAATGGCCCTATTGTGCTCTCCTAGATGTAGAAGGCACGCACGACTCTAGTCCAACCCCTTGTGATGGTCGTCCGCCAATCATGTAGTTTGAGAGGTAATCTTGAGTAAACTGCTTCAGGGTCCACTGCAAAGGAAAAAAGATTCAGACATTGTCATCTAACACAACTTATTACGCAGTAAAAAGAAGGCTACATGGTTCGTACTTACCATCCTGCAGTTCACTGTTGTCTTGCATAAAGTGTAAACATATAGTCTGATTGACATCTTTTGACCCATTTTAATAACAATCTTTATCAGTTTCCTCACTTGATGATGGTTCATGAATATCTCATTGCCCCATACGCAGAAAGGGTCGAAGTGTGGATCTTTGGCAATGACACGTGTACCTAAAAGCACAAAGTTAATATTAGAAGCTAATGAACAATTGCAAAATGATGTAGTACAACACTCCCTCCATCCCATTATATAAGATTTTATACACGTATATCTAGACATCATTAGAACATTAAGGTAACACGAACAATAAGGTAACAGTCTTCCTTGTTGCTATGTAGCCAGGGATTGCATATTTAGTCATTCAGTACAATGCATGTTGCTATGTAGCCTCAGATATATTAAATATGGCCCTAGTTAACCTATTGATAAATGGACTATAGCTATATTCAGTGAAATGTCCAATTCGAAGATTAATCCCTTATCAGCCCCCAGGCTATATGGTACCAGCTACCGAGATCCTGAATAGTGAGTACATATAAGCAATGCGATGAAACTAACCTCGATGGAAAAAACAACACTGTTCTCAATATTGTCCTGTATGAGTACATATAAAGGCATGTTAAGCACAACAAGATAAACATCAACCAAATATATCCATGGTAGACAACATAATCTACAAATGATAGCTTCAGTGTGCAGGCTTACACTACTGCAGGATGCTGCTAACACGACACTACGATCAGAGACCCTTCGAGAAACTGTGTGTGATTCAATAATCGCAAACGGTGGTGTCAGAGAACCGTCAAAAATGTCCAAAATGTTTGTGATGACGGATGCATCAAACACGGGTCAGATTTTAGTTGCGTGTGCGATGCAGGGCATATGGTAGATTCAGCAGAACTGTTTGTGATGACGAAGAACAACAGAAACGGGCAGCCATATCAATGTGCGTGCGATATATAGCATACAGTTCACTCCGATGAACCGTTTGCGATGATTGAGGTGAACACAAACGATTCAGCGTAACAAGATGTGTGTGATACCCGACAAACAGGTCAGTAATCAAAATTGTGTGCGATCATTATAGACACCCCATACGGTCTTTTTTGTGAATTGTGTGTTCGTTAGGGCACACAATTCAACAAACCAACCTATGGGCGATAATGTAGAAGATCGCTGTCAAATACATATTATTAATTGTCTGCGATGAGATTGACAGGATAAACAGAGATATATACAGTCTGCTTAATTTAGTACTTCTTCATCTTGTTGTTGTTGTTGGATGGCCCCGCGACATCGTCTTGGCGAGGACGCTTCTTGCCGCTGACCATTGGCTTTTCATCGCCACCGCCGTCGTCATCGTCGTTGTTGTCATCCTCCTCCTCCTCCTTGTTCGACCATTCCTCCTCCTCATCGTCGTCGTCCCGATCTTCTTCGTCCTCCGACGGCTCCTCATCCGTCTGGTTGTCGTCTTACGACTCCGGAGGTGGTATCCCTTCCATGAACCGGGTATAATCGAGGTCTGGGCTTGATGGCGGACTCATGGAAGAAGAGCGGGATGATTCCGATGTTGACATATCATCGGGAGCCAGACTGTTGGCTGAACTGTCGTCCTCGTTGTCCCTCGACATGGCTGTAGAGTGTGTGCCAGTGTGTAGCATGGCCTGCCGGGGACAATGAAGATGGTGGACACTTAAGCGGGGTATGCAGAGAAGAGGAACTTCCAATTGAAGTAGGGGTTGACGTATTATCTAACCATAATTATTTGTACCCACTCGCTCCGAATTCCTGGGGTTGCGCATGACTCCTATTAGCTATTTGGATGGTTTCTTTTTTAGGAAAAAAACAAGGAACAAGTTTTGGGATTATGCACTGGTAATGGTACGAACGGAGTAGGACAGTTGGCAAGCAATACATTGAGATCTTCTTATTGATAAAGCCAGTAATAATCAAACTAGAAAGGAAAAGAAAAAAGACATAGAAAAATATCTGCATGAATCTTCGCGTAACATCAATGGCATAGGAGTACCTAGATGTGCATTATTTAGAGCACAACTAGATGTGCTTTAGCAATACTGTCAAACAAAACCCCTAATCATCATTGCAAACAAAAGCATAGAACATGGCTAATGCGACAACCACAACTACACATGCTAGTTCCTTGTTGTCTCTTGTTTTCATCTATTGCCTGTGATTGATTCTTTCTTGCTTCATCGTATTGATTGTACATTCCAGATCAACCAATTTCTTCTTCGGCTTAATGTTATCTTCTGCGAGGTTGGTGATAACACCCCAAGCCCATGCCATTCTTCATCCAGCCAGTTAACAAAGGCACAAGCCACATATCCCTACCAATGTTAAATAGTATTCAGGATGAGCGATGGCATTAACTCAAATGATGAACTTAGCACTAACCT
Source organism: Triticum aestivum (assembly GCF_018294505.1). Classification (NCBI taxonomy): domain Eukaryota; kingdom Viridiplantae; phylum Streptophyta; class Magnoliopsida; order Poales; family Poaceae; genus Triticum; species Triticum aestivum. The sequence goes on along the minus strand of NC_057798.1, from coordinate 610,192,463 downwards.
TTAAGGGGCAACTGAGAAACCGCTTGCCAATGCCGAATCCATCCATGCATACACGTCGAGCAGGAGTGTGCCTGTGCACACAACTCAGATTTTGGCACTTCTCGGTGGCGCAAAACTCAGAGTCGAACTCGTGTTCCTAGAGTCTCAAGTCACACTCCGGGTCCGGCGGCAGATCGCTTTCCTGGGGGGGGGATTTAATTTGGACATGCTAAAAAAGATCGGGATAGATTGGAACCTAACAGGACGATTTGGATCCGTAGTACACCTACCTTCTGATGACCTTAGGAAAGTGCTCGGCGGCGACCGCCGTCATGGCGGCGATACGAGCAGGAGCAGCTGCACTGAAACCATCAGCACCACTCGCCCGCATTCCCCCAATGTTAGCTCCATGCGAGGGAATTTGGAGGCTATGTAGAGATTTGGGGGAAATGGGGAAACTGTGGGGATAAGCTACCGTCGGGAACTACTTATGGCACTATATGTTGGAGTATACGGCACGCTGTTTATACATTTCGTTTGTGTCAGGTATTACAACGTCACACACGATTTGCGCACCAAACCATGTGAGAAGAAAACATAGGTGAGACACAGTTGTCATTACATAACCGTATGTGATGTACTACCCTGTACATATAATTGAGTTACAGTGATACCGTGTAAACAGCCGCTCTTCAGATATCCATCAAAAAACAGCCGGTACGCATCTAGAGATGGTGGCGGTCGCCTAGGCAAGGGCTACCAGAGAAGAGGTCAATCCTGGGTCAGTGGGCGGTGGCAGCATCATAGGAGGTCAATCCTCGGTCTGCAGAGGGAGATAGGAGGAGCTGAGTCGTCGAGGTCGGCGGCAGCGGGATTCGTACACATCCATCGCGGTCGATGGCGGCATAGTGGAGGTCGAACTTCAGGCGGCAGCCACACTAAGCTTTGCTCCACGACCCTACTGTCTCAGTGTGCCGCCGCATCACGCATCTTTGTCTGCTGGGTGGAGGTTGCTGCACGGCTACTTAATTATGGTATTCTTTTCGTGAGTGGCTTAATTAAGGTATCCAATTCCTAAGGGTTGTGTTGTACTAGTACTCTGCGTGTAAATTGATTGGCCATGAATTTTTGGCATTGCATGTCTGGATAACAATATGGAGCACCCTCAGTAATTATGAAAATGAAGCCTCGTGATTTATGCATGCATCATTGGGCAAGAGTTAATCTGTGTATCAATGTTGTTGTTTTGTTTTTAATTACAATTCACATGGTGCAGATGGAACGATCTGAATGGATGAAGGATCAGAATACCGCGCTTATCAGTGGCATGACAGAGTTCGTGAATTTGGATGAAAGTACAAATAAGAGAATTTGTGATGCGGATTACATCCTGTGTCCATGTGCTGATTGTGCCAATACAGAGTCACGTGTAGTTACAGATGTCCACTAGAACTTAGTCTCTCAGGGGTTCATGGATGGATATACAGGTTGAACCAGACACGGTGAAGACGAGGTCATGGATGAAGATACCCAGGGCTGCGAGATGCCAAACCCTTAGTGTCACTTGGATGTTAAATCTAATATCGGAGGAGAGGCGTCAAGCTACCAATGGAACACCGAAAAGCCGAAACGCCCACTGGAAAACCAAGACGTCGAGCAGATGATGACAATCTTGATATGCCAGATTTTGCTGCTATGATTGCAGATTTCGAGGGCCCAGACAAGGATATTATTGGGTACAAGGATCTTTCAACCATTGATGCGGACTCCAAGAAAGAATTGTATCCAGTTTACAAAAAGAAATATTCCAGGTTGAGTGCCACCCTGGCGCTTCTCAGATTTAAGGCAGCAAACGGTCTATCAAACAAGGGCTTCACAGAGATGTTAGGTATTTTCAAAAAAAATCTTCCGGAAGATAATGTGCTCCCCAGAAGCACGAATGAAGCGAAGAAAATTGTTTGCCCATTGGAACTTGAAGTAAAGAATATACGCGCTTGTGTGAATGATTTTATATTGTATCGTGGTGATTACAAAGATTTGTGTGCATGTCCTGAATGCAAGCATGCACAATACAAGTGCTAGAGAGCAAAGGACAAGTACAAATTGGACGACGAGATCAAGACAGGAATCATGTTCAAGGTTGTTTGGTACTTGCCTTTAGTTCCAAGGTTGAGGTGATTGTTTGCAAACCCTAGAGAGGCAAAGAGGTTGCGATGGCATCATGATGAGCAAATTGCGGATAAGTATATGAGGCACGCGAAAGATGGGGCCCAATGGGAATTAATCGACAACAAGTTTGAATACTTTGCCAAGGATCCTAGAAGTATAAGGCTCGGGGAGTCTACTGATGGGATGAATCCTTTTGGCGATATGAGCACCAATCACAGCACACGGCCGGTGCTTCTGTGTATATATAACCTAGCTCCTTGGTTGTGTATGAAGAAAAAAATACAATATGTTGTCAATGATTATCCAAGGCCCGAAGAAACCTGGAAATGACATCGACATTTACCTTCAGCTACTGGTAGAAGAACTGCCGACAGTGTGGATAGATGCACCTACTATAAAATTGTATGATGCTTAGAAAAAGGAGATTTTCGATCTACATGCCATGCTGGTGCACACCATTCAAGATATGCCGGCATTAGGCAACACATCGGGGCAGAAAACTAAGGGAGATGTAGGGTGTGTCACATGCATGGATAGGACAGCTAGAAGAAGACTTCCCAACTCGCGCAAAACCTTGTATTTGCGTCATCGTAGGTTCTTAAAGAAAAATCACCCATACCGAAAGATGAAAGCTGAATTTGATGGTACGGCAGAGGTAGAAGTGGGCCCAAGACCCTATGATGGGGAGGTGGTCCACAAAAAGGTCAAACAAATTAATGTTGTGCTTGGCAAGAATCACGCTAAGATGGTGAAACAAACACCCAAGGGTCAAGTGTTTAAGAAGAAATCGATGTTCTGGAAATTACCTTACTAGGAGATTCTATGTGTACGTCACTGCATCGATGTCATGCACGTAAAAAGAACATATGTGAAAGCATCCTTGGTACTCTGCTCAAGATTAAAGGTAAAAGAAAGGATGGTGAGGGTTCACAGCTCGATAAGCTTGTTGATCAATCAAAAGGCAAGAGTGAAGCAGAAGATGATGACAAATTCATCAAAGCTCGCTAGAGTTAAAATTTCAGTACAAAACAAGCAACACAGTTCTTCACCTATTTGTTGTCAGTTAAGACACCCTCTTCCTACTCCGCAAACATCAGAAGTCTCGTGGATGTGAGCTCAGGTAAAATGAAGTAGGGACACATGAAGTCACATGATTGCCACGTAATGTTGACACAAATCCTCTTGGTGGCCATCAGGAATATGTTGGACAAAGATATAAGGAACACACTCATTGAGCTCTGTAATTTCAGCAACCAACTATGGCAGAAAGTTGTAGATCCTGAAGAGATGGATCATATGCAAGATGATATTGCAAGAATATTGTGCGACCTATAGATGTTTTTCCCACCGTCATTCTTTGATGTCATGGTCCATCCCATTGTGCACCTTGTTGACGAGATAAAGTATTGTGGTCCTGTTTTTCTTCGCAACATGTATCCCTTTGAGCGATTCATGGGAATACTGAGGCGCTTTTGTCGGAACCGAAACCATCCAGAGGCAAGCATCCTACAAGGTTATACCGTAGAGGAGGTGGTTGAGTTTTGCACCGAATACCTGAAACAACAACCTATAGGTTTGCCCCTCTCTCTCCACGAGGGAAGGCTAAAAGGTAAGCCAGTCCTTGCTGGCAGGCAAATGGCTGCACCTAGAGAATTGGCAGAGAAAGCCCATTTGGCAGTACTGCTTAACAGCTTAGTTCTCACCGCTTACACCAAAGAACACTTGGCGGAGATACTCCAAACCTTCTTACCAATGGTGCCTTCATTAGATGTGGCAATGAATTAGCACACTAAGAACTACGCCGAATGGCTGAAGAAGCATTTAGCACAAGGATCCATCTATGACATTGCTACGTGGTTGGCACAAAAGCCATCACCTACGGTGTTGACATGCCAAGCATATGACATAAATGGATACACGTTCTACATTGATGAACGCGATTAGAAGACCTCATATCTGAACAACTCTGTTCGAATAGAATGCATGACTGTAGATGAAGCTGATAAAAGGGTATACTATGGAACCATCAAAGAGATTTTGGAGCTTGACTATGTGAAAGTTAAGGTGGCATTATTCTAGTGCTCATGGATCCCTCTTGGTCAAGTAAAGGTTGATGACTACAGGAAGACCTGTGTTAATAGGACAACGATGGCATATCACGCGGACCCGTTCATTCTTGCCAGCGATGCTACACAGATTTTCTTTGCAGAAGACCCTTTGCATAAGAACGGCCATGTAGTGATGCATGGGAAGAGGAGGGTACTGGGTGTCGATGATGTTACCAATGAGGACGAGTACGATGAATTTGATGAGTTGCCAACCAAGGGATCATGCAACCCTTAGAGAAGCATAAAATCATCAAAAAACCCAAGTTCATTCTGGGTCAACTTAATGATCCCAGTTCCCCCATGTGCATGGGACTTAAGCCGCAAGACTAGTCTTTATGTCTACCATGCAACTTAATTCGTTCAATTTAGCACTATCGTGTGTATTGTTGTGAATTATGCCCGGTTTTCTGTTGATTTAAGAACCATTAATATGTTGACCTTGATATGCTGTCAGCTCAGGCCATGAATATGAACTGTATTTTGTTATTATTCTTATTATGATATCACAGAGGTAGCACACTCAATTGATCTCACTACAGTATGTGTGAATAAACATATGTATGCAATCTGGATTGTGAATAGCACAAGGTTCATTGATGAAAGTCGTGTGCCGACAAAACCCCGCCCACGATCTGAGTCGTGCGTTCTGATTGGCCAAAATCCATACCCCACGGATCGTACTCTGCATCGTTGGATGCTCCCAGATCGAATGGTGATCCTCATCCCTTTCGACAACACATGCAGTTTTGGTTGTAATTTTATTTTTATGGAAAAAATGCACATTAAACTCAAAAATGTCTTAAATATAGCTAACGATACCCGAAATGCGCCAGAAAATAAAACCTGTGGTATAATGGTGATTGCGTATCATGGAAATATTTATGAGGCCAAACGATGAATTCAACGGCCACAGGAGTTTGAATTGACACGTCTCCTTTGGGAAACCATGATCCTTCATGTGAGATGCTCCGGTTTGGAAGGAACGATCATCAAAACATGTGCCAAACTTTACCATTTTTTTCCACGGGGTTGTGATAGCACGCCACAGGCACACATCGATTTTGATGAGATGTCTGGACTCCATCTGATTTTCCTGTAATTAAAATATCAACTAGGCCTACGCAAGTGTCCGCACCTCACGGCCGAAATGTTTGAAACTTCTCCCTACTTCTCGAACAAACGGATGAAAACTCGCAAAGCGACGCACAAATGATCTATACACCTTCTTTGCTAGGCTGGTCGTAATGGGATATCATAGCTAGTATCATGCCAACTAGGCAATTTTAATGAGCTGTCATAGGATTAAATGAAGAAAGAAAGGGTTAAGTATCATATCATGAAACCATGTGTCATAATAAATGCTATATATGCTACTATGTGTCATGCATGATACTAGTATATGATCGATACTCCCTCCGTCCGGATTTATTAGGCCTAAAGACAATTTCTCTTAGACCAAGACACATAGTAATTTTCTCACATTAATTATTCCATTCCACTCCCAATGCACTCTCTCACATGCATGAAACCAATGAAAAAGCATGCATGAAGTGTATTCATTTTCCAACCATGGCACCAACAACAATGGCTTTCAATGCAACCAATGAAATGGTTGCGTGCATGCACCTTTCCAAAGCGGGGCCTTATAAAAAGGGACATCCATGCTTGTGTTGTTGAGAGGCCTAATAAACCCGGATGGAGGGAGTACTAGCTAGCTACCTCTGTAATCCGCGCATAGTATCACAAGTTAGACTACGTATACCCACAATTGGAGTAACATAGGTAGTAACATCACACATATCTAGATAAAATAGATGATGTGGCAAGCAATAAATGAAGAAAGAGAGGCAATAACATAGCTAGGTAATAATTAAGACTAGCCATAGTGCATAGTAACATACACTAGTAACATACACATATCCCTAGACTATGTTACTACCTTCATAGTGGGCAGTAACAGAAGTGTGGTGTCATGCAAAGCTTCATTTATTAGGTTATAGACTCATAGTGCATTGAGACATGTGATGTTACGGTAACTAGCTAAGTTACTCAAACTACCTCTCCTCATTAACTCATTGCCACATAAGCATATTTGCTTAGTTGGACTTGATGTTACTGCTGAAGTTACTCCCATTTTGGCTAGTCTAATAGTATGAGTAACATCACACATATCAAGGCAAGATGAGTCTATAGCTTAATAAATGAAGTGTTGCGCATGTTACCACACATATGTTACTCCCCACTATAGAGGTAGTAACATGGAGTAGTAACATGGGCATGTTACACTACCCATTGTGGCTAGTCTTAGTATCTTAGGTTGCCTTATTAATTACCATACATGAAACAAAGTACTACAAAATTTAATATGTGATACAGTATATCATGATATGATACCAGGCCCACACCCTCTCTTTCCTCATTTAACTGTGTGCCACATCATCCAAAAAGTCTAGTTGGCATGCATATGGTGCCGCTTGATACTCCCATTACGACCAATCTTATTAGGGTGGCCATAGTGGGGGTATCATAGCCGGTATCATGCACTTGAGAATAGCAAATATGATGATGTGTGGCAAAGCAGCAGTAACATAGATAATGTAACATATATAATATAAATGTTATACTACTTTGTGTCATGCACATGGCCATAAATACAGTCATCTATGGTATATATATACTAGCTCTATGATACTATATATATGCAGTATAAGAAGGTACGTATGTAGTATCATACACTATGTAGTATCATGTGCATGATACTATAGTATATATGATACTTCCCTACTATACAAAGGCTGGCCATAGTGGTGGTATATACATATCATAGCTGCACTCGGAAAAATAGCAAGTATGCTGATGTGGCAAAGAATTAAATATAGTGAGGGTTAGAACGTTAGAGTAACATATAGGTAGAGACCGTATCATGTTAAATGTGATGCTAATTTGTGTCATGCATGGCAATAAATATGATCTATGATACTATATATATACTCTATGTATTATACTATGCGCTATAATTGAGGGTAGTATCGTCATACACTATAGCTAGTATAGTATATATAGAAATTAAACGAGATCTCTTTTCTTTCTGCATATATTCAAAGTTTGAGATTGCTAGCGAGGCCTGCCGCCTGGTAAAATGTACCAGAAAATTGAAACATAGGGTACAATCATGATTTCTTACCGTAGGAAAAAAATTTGGAGGCGAAACGATGAACTCATGTTTTCATTCAAAAAAATGTTGTTACTTAATGTAAATGTTTTCAAATAGCACACGGTTCACTCACGAAAGCCGTGTGTCCACTAAACCGTGGTCGATGCACCCCCCCCCCTGCCACGCGCGCGATCTGAGTCGTGCGTTATGATTGTCCAGAATAAAAACCCCACGGATTGCACGTCTGCACCGTTGGTTGCTCCCTGATCGAATGGCGATCCTCATCCCTTTCCACAGCAGATGCAATTCCAGTTGTGATTTTTTTATGCGATTCCTCCTCCGCCGACGACTCCTTCACCACCCGGATACACTGTTAGTTAATGTAAATGTTTTCAAATAGGAGAGGGTTTAGTCACGAAAGTCGTGTGCCTACCAAAACATTGTTGATGCCCCCCTGCTGCACGCGCGATCTGAGTCGTGTGTTCTGATTGGCCAGAACCCAAACCCCATGGATCGTATGTCTACACTGTTGGATGCTCCCAGATCGAACGGCAATCCTCATCCCTTTCGACAGGAAATGCAGTCCACCTAGGAATTGATTTATATGCCAAAATGCACGGTAAATGCCAAAAAATGTCTTACATATAGCACATGAGACCTGAAATGCGCCAACCAATCAAACCCATGGTATAATGGTGATTGCTTAACATGGGAAAAATTTAGAGGCGAAACGATGAACTCACGTCTTCATTTCAAAATTAGTATGTCTTCATTTCAAACAAAAAATTTCTCTTTGTGCTCACGAGAGCTTAGAGGCAACCGTTTGCATAGGCCTTTCCGCGCGGCGACCGGGGATATTTTCCACCATTTTCACCTAGGCCACCAACACCCCCCCCCCCACGGCCCGCCCGCGTTTCACTCAACTAGTCCACCCAATCTCCACCCCTAGCTCCCCCTCCCCTAGATCCACATAAGAACCGTCTCCAGCGCCGGCATTCTCACCCCAGCCGTGTGTCTGCTCTTGGGCGTCAAGCCTACCTCCACTACCGTTCCCAACACGCGGCTGCCCGCGCCTCGCCGTCTTCGTTTGCTCGCCAGCCACCCTTGAGCATATCGATGTTGTAATCCTCGCCTCTCCTGTGGTCCGGTCGTGTTTGCATTAAGAAGCCTATTAGTTACTTCTCTCCATCACGGTGAGGCATATTTCCTTGCAATCCCTCTTCCTATTCCATTCCGTATGTTCCCAAATTGGCTATAAAATAACGGAGAGCGTATATATGTTAACTATCTACCTTCCTAACTAGTACATATAAGATGTATTTGTTCCACTAAGTTATTGCCGATTTACAGATCGCACGCGCCCGAGTCACACAAACTTAACAAATTAGCCATACATTTTCTAAATTATTGCATGACATGTTTAGAAAGCTTGATACCAAGTTGTTAGTTTTATGCTTATCCTCTCGCATGTGTTCTCTGTAGATGCCGAATAGCAGTGACATCACTCATGCTTCAGGCGATGTATCTTCATCTGATTCTGACAACCCTATGTCTTACAAAGATGGTGAGGGATCAAGTAATATTGAAAGGGATTGAGCTGCAGCAATTACCCTTCCGGTCAAGACACAGAGGTACGCTCCATGGAAGCCCACACACCAGCCTGAAGGTGTATATGAAGTAACTGAAATTGATGTAAAGTCTTCGGCTCCAACTAAACCAGATAAAGCATGCACGAGGTTCAGGAGTGTGTGTGGATTTGTTCGCAGGGCAAGGCTCAACATAAATCTGCTGGGGTTTTGGAAGGCTAACACAGAAACAAGGCGACGGATAGTCCGGGAGATCATTGATCACTTCAATGTTCCAGAGCAGTGGAGAACGCAGGTGCAACATGCTGCACTGAAGAAGGCCAGGGATGCTTGGAGAAACTGGAAGCACTTGTTGTACAAGAAGTACTTGAGTGAAGGCAGGGACCCAATCCCCACATACCCAAAATTTACAAAGGCAGACTGGGCAGAATTCAAAAGGGTCGGGGCAACTAAAGAGTTTGCTAAGAAGAGTTTCAAGGAATCCGAACTTCAGAAGAAGAACACACACCCCCACCATATGCGTGTGGCAGAATACTACGACACGGAACCGATATGGGACCAGGAGGACAAAGAAGCGGTAGCGGCGGGGGGGGGGGACCGGCCTTTAGTGAAATCAGGGGCAAACGCGCCAGAGAATACTTATGGGCACGTGCAATGAGGCGTGATGACGGAACTTATGACTTTAAAAACTCACATGACGAAAAATTGTATCAAGTGATGTTAGAGGCTTCCAAGATCCCTGGAAGGTTCTACAGGAACTCAGGGCCATGTGACATTCTGTCCATTGCTCTGGAAACAAAAGAGCCCCCTGGACATGCAAGGGGTATAGGTGTGGATGTCCCGCACAAGAGGGCTTTCACAGTCAGCAAAGAAGAGACACTACAAAAAAAAGACACATCCGTGACATTTTGGGCCAAACAAAATTTTTTTCTGTCATACATATGACACTTCTATGATGATAATTATGACAAAACCCGGTATCATCATAGATGTGGTGGGCTCCTACTTCTATGACAAAAAATCATGACAGAACATGGGCTTTTCGTCCTGGGCGGGCCGGAGACGTAGCTGCATGACATTCTTTGGGCCGTCCATGATGGAAAAAACCGTGGTAGAAGCGAGGGCGAGGAAATTTTTGGGGAGCTCCCGGTTACGGTGGGTGGTCGGGGGCCGAGCGATGCGCGTTTCTCTCGTACACGTACGCGTGTGTGTGTGAGGCGTTGGCTCTAACTGAACCCGAGCGAGGCGTTGGGCTCTAACTGAACCCGAGCGATTGCACTGCAGGCTACGCGTTACTGAACCCGAGCAATCGCTCGATGGCTGTTAACTGAACCCGATTGAGCGATTCCTTCGCTACTGCTGCTAACTAAAGCCGGTCGATTGGATGAACAGTGAGCGTTGCGGGGGGGGGGGGGGTTGAATGAACAGTGAGCGGTGGCGTTTCCTCTGGATGAACAGGACCCCTTGGTGTGGAGGGCTGGATGGACAGTAGACGGTGGATGGGTGCCCGTGGAGGGGTGCCCGTGGAGGGGTGGTTGTACAGGACCCCGTGGTGTGGAGGGCTGGATGAACAGTAGATGGTGGAGGGGTGCCCGTGGAGGGGTGGTTGAACAGTAGTCGGTGGAGTAGCGCGTGGTGGAGGCTGGATGAACAGGAGCCCGTGGAGGCTGGAGGAGGTCCACGGTGGAGATGGACAGTATCCTGTGGAGTCCCATTTTGCTGTACGCCACACCCCTCCCGATGAACATGACCTCCGTTTCGACAATAGCGCTCCAACACAAGTCTGTTTCGTCCGTATTGCGGTACGCCACACCCCTCCCGATCAACAGGACCCCTGTTTCATACGTAGGAGGTCCGTTTCCTCCGTTTTGAGGTACGCCACACCCCTCCCGATCAACAGGACCCCCGTTTCGACCATATGAGGTCCGTTTCCTCCGTTTTGTGGTACACCAGACGCCTCCCGATCAACAGGATCCTATTTCAAACATGGTCGGTCAAACACAAGGCCGTTTCCTCTGTTCTGCGGTATGCGAGGCCTCGTTTACATCACCTGTTTTGTCCAAGCCCTCCCAATAAACACAACGACGCATTCCGTTCTGACCCAGCCGGTTGGCTCCCCATGAACACGACGACGACGTTGTTTCTCTATTCCAACCCAGCCATGTTCACGAGCCCTGGCCGTACGTATGCACGAGTAGGCGTTCGAGACCCCACCCATATGTACGTACGTGGCTGTATTTCCTTTTTTGCACCCTGGCCATTGTACATACGTGTACATGCTACATGCGCGCCTCTACTACGACATGTGCGCGCCTCTACTACGACACATGCGCACCTCTACATCAACCAGTATGTACGTACACATTCACGACCATAATGACAACACTACGTACGCTTCGACCAGGTGGGTCCCGACTGTCAGGCACTTCCTTGCGTGAGAATATGCAACTGGTGGGTCCCAGCAGTCAGGGGGGCGAATCGTTTTTTTTGCCTAGACGCACTTCCTTGCGTGCGAAGATGTAGCTGGTGGGTCCCAGCCGAAGATTTACCTGGTGGGTCCCAGCAGTCAGGGGGGCGAATCGTTTTTTATTTGCCCGCATGCACTTCCTTGCATGAGAAGATGTAGCTGGTGGGTCCCAGCAGTCAGGGGGAAACATTTTTTTTGCGAAATACGGTGGCCCTTCCGGTGGGTCCCCGCTGTCAGGTGGAGGAATCATTATTTTGCACGTAATAAGGAGGCACTTCCTTGCTGCAGTCGTGGACCCAGCTGTCAGCCTCTCCACGTACAGTCCACGTCCGATGGAAGTCGTTCCTTGACCATGTTGACCACGCCGCGCCGAGAGCACCACGGTGGTGGACGACGGCGAGGCCTAGGAAGGGGACGACTCGGAGCCGGGGAAGACGCAGCAGTGGATGCCCATGCGAAGAGGAGTACGAGGGTTCACTGGTTCGGCTGTGGTGTGAGGCTGTTGTCGCCGCAGAATAACAGGGGGTGTGGGTGAGTAGAGGGATGCCCTGGCCAGCGGTGGGAGTAGTAGGGGGCGGTGAGGCCTTCGCGGCATCACAGCCGTCCACGGGAGGCAGGAGCACGTGGCACGACCGGCGCTGGTTTGGGCGGCTGGAGCAAGAAGACCAGAGGTTGAAGAAGCACTATGGCCGTTGGATGAACATCATACGGTAACAGGAGCTAGAATCGTATCATACTCGTCAACTTGGTAGGCCCACAAGTCAGCCTCCCACTATCTGGGTTCCAGCTGGCAGGGGGAGTATTCATTTTTTTATGCGTAATAAGGAGGCACTTCCTTGCGTGCGAAGATAGCTGGTGGGTCCGACATGTCAGCGGGGGGCACGTTTTTTTCATGAAATACCTAGGCCCTTCCGGTGGGTCCCAGATGTCAGGTGGAGGAATCATTATTTTGCACGTAATAAGGAGGCATTTTCTTGTGTGCGGCCATGGACCCAGCTGTCAGCCTCTCCATGCACAGTCTACTTCCGATGGTGTCATTCATTGACCACATTGACCACGCCGTGCCAAGCGCATCCAAGGTGGTGGACGACGGCGAGGCCCCGGACAGCAACGAGCCGGAGATGGGAAGACACGGGAGTAGAGTCGCAGACGGAGAGGTGTACGAGGGTTAACTAGTTCTAGTGCGGTCTGGTTCTCGAAATACACGATTTTGTTGGGCTGATTCTAATTATAATGTTGGGTTGGACTAGCAATGTTATCAAAAAATAAAAAGGGGTTGAGCATTTTGTTATAAATATATTTAAATAATAAGTGATATTATTACATTCGTCCTTAAATCTTACCAAGCTTTTGTACACAATCACTAGGATTTTCGTGCCAAAACAATCCAGGATTTTATTTGTTAAGAAATTATTTTTATAAGTTAATAAGATGTGGGATATTGTTTTCTTACATATGTAAGTATCTGTTAAATATATGATGACAATAAAAATAATATATAATAACATATAAGATAATTTAAATATATATAATATAGTTAGAAGGGAAACATAAGTTGGACCTGGCGTTCCTATTCTTATATAGAAAAATAGAAGAGACCTCTGCGTTTTCTTCTTAAAAATACATAAATTGGACTGCCAAAAATAAAACCTCAGATGGGAGGTCCATAGGCCGGTCGATACATGACGGCCCTAAAAAATACAAACAGGGCTATGGACCTCCCATCCGAGGTCATGGGCTGCACATGTTAAAAATGAAAGCCTAGACGGGGCAGCCCAAAACCACGTCCAACACTTGCCAAAACTTCGTCCCTCATTTTCTCTGTGTTTCGCACACTCGACATTGTGTGGGCATTTTGATTGTGCATCATATGAAGATGTGCTATGCATGAATGTTGATCAGCATGATGTTAACAGGCTGGTAGTTCCATTTTTGACCATGAATAAAACTTCCAACATGATGTTAATCCTGTTTGAAAAGGGCATGTTAATATAAATGCTGCCTCTGAAAGTTGCAGTTTCTTATCTGAAACTGAAAGTTGCAGTTTCTTATCTGAAACTGAACTTGCAGTTTCTTATCTGAAACTGAAACTTGCAGTTTCTTGTATGCACTTTATACTCCTATGAAACTACATTTTTAAGTGCTAAAAATAGATCTCTAGAATTCATAAAATACTTCATATGCTCAATACTGTAAATCTGAAATTCAAAAGACATTCATATCTGAAAGTACTCTCAAAATACACAACACAAAACACAATTCACAACCTGCAAATACTGACAACCCTAAGCTCCTCCTGACAATTCACAACCTGCCCGACTATTGGGCTGGGGGGGCAGCCCCCTCCTATTCCTCGGCGGCAGATAGCCGCCCCGTGAGACGATGTGAATGGCGAGGGAGACGATGGCGGGAAAGCGTCATCCGGCGAACTGCTTTTGTCCTCTTGCAGTTGGGTTCGGTCGACATAGACTCCATCGGCTCGCTCTGGCAGGACACCCTCACAAACGGCACCCTGTAGATGCTCGATCCTTCAATCTCTGGTGGATGTTCCATCTGGGATCGATACTCCCACCACCGCTCCCTCACGATCGGATTCGGTGAATCTGTTTGCTCCATGGCCCAGAGGAGCAGCTCTATGTACTCCGGTGCGACTCCCTTTGGGAGTATCGCCGCCTTTTCGCTCTGTTGCAGATATTTGGCCATGGATGTCGCCGTCACCGCTAGTTGGTCCTTGTTGTCAAACCAAGATTGTATCTCCAAAATCCTAGCTAGCTTCACACGGTCGCCGTCTGTGATCCTCATGTATTGATTGTACTCCTCCATCGATCTACTTCTCCACAGCACCTTCACTCACCGGCGGTGGTTTTTGAATGGAAGAGGACAGGAGCAGCGCTGGTTTTGGATAAGAACAGGAGAGGAGCGACGTTGGTTTTGGACTGGAACAAGAGAGGAGGGGCGGTGGTTTTGAAATGGAAGAGGAGAGGAGAGGCGCTGGATTTACATTGGAACAGGAGAGGAGCGACGGTAGTTTAAGAGGAGAAGAGCGGAAGAGCGGCGCTGGTCTTGGAAGTATTTTTTTGTTGTTTTGCGTATTTTGGGTCAAAGTTTGACCACGTACTGTATTTGACAAGAAAAATGTGAATGCATGTCACCAAAAATTGTATCATTTGGTATTTTATGTGCGAAAATCATGGTCTATTATGACCCAGAATAAAAGGGAGACTAGTTAATGTGGGGTCGCTTTCTTAATTGAAGGGTAAATTGATTTTGATTTTGATCCAGTCATAGCGCGCTGGCCTTCTCGTCCAATCCTAAATCGCTACCGCACGCTCCTCTCTGTCTTCTCCATTGCAAAACCACCTCCTCTCCTCTCCATCATCTCCATTCCAAAACCACCGTCTCGCCTCTCCCTCTTCTGATCTTTTCCATTGCAAAACCACCTCATCTCCTCTCCATCATCTCCATTCCAAAGCCACCTCCTCTCCTCTCCATCATCTCCATTCCAAAACCACCATCTCGGCTCTCCCTCTTCTGATCTTCTCCATTGCAAAACCACCTCCTCTCCTCTCCATCATCTCCATTCCAAAACCACCATCTCGCCTCTCCCTCTTCCGATCTTCTCCATTGCAAAACCACCTCCTCTCCTCTCCATCATCTCCATTCCAAAACCACCGTCTCGCCTCTCCCTCTTCTGATCTTCTCCATTGCAAAACCACCTCCTCTCCTCTCCATCATCTCCATTCCAAAACTACCGTCTCGCCTCTCCCTCTTCTGATCTTCTGCATTGCAAAACCACCTCCTCTCCTCTCCATCATCTCCATTTCAAAACCACCATCTCGCCTCTCCCTCTTCTCTATTACAAGACCACTGTCTCTCCTCCCATCTTCCAAAGCTAGCACCGGACCACTCAGAAGGACATCTATGGAGAGGATGCAGCAGCGAATCAAGCAGATCGCTGACGGCGACCAGGCAAAGTTAGCCAGGTTGAAGGAGATCCTTAGTTGGTTTGACAGTGAGTGGGAGATTTCGAGGACAGCGTGGGCCATGTGGCAATGTATGTGAAAGAGCGAGATGGCGGCGATGAGGGCGGCAATGTACATGTACTCCTCGGTGCCAATCACGCCGCAGTCCTCCGAGTTCATTGAGTATCTCCTCTGGGCGATGGAGCAGACAGATTCGCCCGAGGTGACAGTCAGGCGAGGTGGTGGGTGTACAGGTCGAAGGTCAAGCACCCAGAGGATAACGAATTGATCGAGTATGGTGTGTCGTTCGTGAGGGTGCAGAGCCAGCCGGAGCCACAGGAGTATTCGTTCTCCCACCGCAAGAGGAGGCCGGATGGCACGACGTCGCTTCCCTGCCGTTCTCCACGGTTCCCTCGACGCTCGCCTCGTTTCAACGGCGGCGGTAGGGTTTAAGGTAAGCTTCGCACTAACCTAATCTTCCACCTGCTCATGCTTATAATCAGTGTGACAGCTAATGAAAATCATTCTTACAATCAGTCTCCGAGTACTACGCCAATCACCCTAAAATAGCTCTGGACCTTTGGGTCAAAGTTGTGACACAGTGTACAAATAAAGAAAAATAGTTTGGTGCTTCTTTCAGAAAAGAGTACTCCCTAGAAAACTGCCAATATAAGCTACTAGTATTTAGTTAGAGGATTTGCTGCCGAGAAAGATCCGTCTACAGAGAGCGCCACATATCCCACTAGTGGTGGTGGATGCCAATGCGTGCATGCAGCATGGTTGGTGTCGGCAATTTTTACTTGGCACACCTCGCACTCTGCATATATGCCGGTTCCATACGTACATTTGTGCAGTTCCACCAAAATGCAGCTGAATAACCCTGTTTGCACAGATAATGAAAAAGCGTGATTACATTATAGTGGCACTAGTTGATGAAACACACAAAACAAATACAAGAAATATTGCGATAGTATCATAGTATGCCATGCTGCGAGGGCGAGATGGGCCCTGCGACGCCTCATACGGTACGCCTTATACTGGACATCGTCCCAAGTCTCCCAGATACACCTTCTGCCAGTGACGAACATCAGTGTACAGTGGTAGTACAAGGAGGTGCCTTGATACATTCAAATCTCTATTTTTGTACATATCAACTAAAATTAAGCACCCCAGTATGCAGAAACGCTTAAACATTAACAATGGGACTAGTTGATGAAACATACATTAACAAAGAGAAGCACTTTCTTTATCTACATTGGAAATGAAATGATAGAGATGACACTCGCTCTATTTTAACTGTATTATTACTTCATTTTGGCCGTGACACTAGGGTCGAGCATGTGGTAAACAAGGTGTACCGTGCGTCGCAAGGATGGAGGCCGGGGGTGCTTAGACTGGGATGCTGAAGCTGGCTCTTTCAGTCACCAACATGGATGATTCAATTCATGGGCCTTTTGGTGCAGTTCACCTAAAGTGAAGCAATGTCCCATGAGGTAGCAGCTTCTTCTTCAAAATTTTTAAGAAAAGGGCTCCAGCCCCGGTTCCATTTCCATCAGAAAATGAAACCCACAGAGCTTCTTCTTCATTAGTTGCAATAAAATTGAGCAACATCAAGGTTGGTTGTGAAGCTCCTGGAATGCACAACTATAATTTGGATATCATTTGTGTAGTTCAACTAAGATCGAGTGTGAAATGTATATCTCTGTTTGCACAAAAAATGTGGAAAGGAGGGTGACTAACAAGTGATGAAACATGCATAAAATGAAAAGAAGCATGTTCCTTATCTGAATGGCAGTCCTACAAGGACAGTAGCAATTTCTAAAGAAGTGGCATCGCTAGATATTAGTGTGGGCATTAGGATTAACTCTGACAACCGTTAAATACGACATTACTTTGGGCACGGGAGAGTAGGCGGACCAGGACAGTTGCATTTCTAATGAAAAGAACCAACTTATCTTAATGGGAAATTTTAGCAAGACATGTAAAGAAGTGCCATTGATTCATATTACTGGAGGCATTATATTGAAAACAACATTGGTTTAACGTGTCCTTACGTTTAACAATGCGATTGCTACATTTTACCAGTGGCATTACATAAGAGTGGCTCGGGGCAACAAACATCAGAACAGGATATCTGGGTTGGTCCCATTTTTGTTCGGTATAGCCACCTTATACTGTGTGAGGCTAGCAAATCTAGTGCGGGACTTACTCTGTTGACTTGTCCCCCAGTCCCCACTTTATTTCCCTTTTCAGCCAATAGATCGGGTTTATATTGAGTTTGTACTGCGTTTCCCTTTATTTCCCTATTAGACCCAGAGAACAGTTGGATAGCCAGTCTCTGCTACTTTCGCCCCCATTATTTCCTCTTTCGACCAAGTCCTTGATTCAGGTAACAAATCCTCCCCCACCCCACCCCCTTTCTTCCTTGCTTGAACCAAGTAGTACTAGATTCGAGTGCATGAACTAGTTTTACCTCTTAAACATAAAAAATAGGTGGTTTTCAAACAGCCGATCGATCCTATCTACGAGGGGGCCTGCGAAATAGTAAAAGATACAAATGCAGCGACGTTAGGAGATCGGGAAGTAGAGCAAGGCCGGTTTCGAAGGAAGTTATACCTGATGGTCATCGGGATGTCGCTAGGTGGGTGGTGGGAGGCCGGATCTGCCCACACTACGGCAGCAAGGAAGAAGGGGTCGGAGGCCCTCCCTCGCCAGCGGTGCTTGGGAGAGAACGGCAAGGCAGGCTGATCGGGACGCGCCCAACAGTGGGTAAGAGCCGTCGCCGAGGATGACCGCGTGAACATTGCACCTTCTCACCTTCCCCGACGGAGAGGATCCGGCTGGATCTATGACTAGCGGTGAACAGAGAGAGAGAGAGAGAGAGAGAGAGAGAGAAAGAGAGAGAGAGAGAGAGAGAGAGAGAGAGAGAGAGAGAGAGAGAGTGGCCACCGCTGTCGTGTTTAGATCTGGAGAGGCCGAGACAGTGTGAAGAGAGCAACACTAGCAAGCAAGCTTGGAGGCTCCTACCTATATAGTGGAGTAGTACTAGTTTTCTTTTGTCTACCGGAGCCGGCTTGACCTCGTCAATGACTGTCGAGAAGTCTTCATGCACCTGGCGCGGAGGCGCAGTTATCGTCATTTTGATCTGAAGCACCAGATTATAACATATAACACGAAAAAAATGCCACATGACAAGAAATCATAACCTCACTACCCAAAGGAGACAACATGAATCCCGACGGGCAAACTAGACGAGGAACAAATCTCAAATTAAAGATAAACTCGTAGAAAAGGGGTCCGTCGATAGATGTCCTAATTAACATAGCCGACTTGACCTAGATGGCAGCCGAGTAGTCACTGTTCGTGCATGTGCCCCCAATGACTAGCCCAACTCAGTTGTCGATGTTTAATCTTCGCAGTGATCTGAAGCACATGACACCTAATTTTGTGAGATGACAAGAAACCTTTTTTTAGATTTCTCACCACAACTATAGCCATGTACAACACAGCCTGCACGATATGTAGACGATAGCCAATCCAGGCGTGTCTGCTGGAGTCTGGTCACATGCATGGACAAACTGATCTTTCGTGTCTTGCAGGGATCGTCCAGGCACCAACATAGTACAACACTTCTCTAGTACTATCGCTCGTCTCCCTCTTCTATTAAGTCACCCAACTTGCGAGGCCGGGGAGTGTGCCTATGGTCGATTCTCAATTTCCTTCCCACATGTGTGTGCAAACGCAATATGACGCACGTTCCATTCGGAGAGCTGCATGCCAGACCGACCGACCGTTTGGGGTGCAACGCGAACGCGACGGGCGTGCTGTATACTCCATACATGTGTACCGCCGTTTTCTAGATGCTTTGCTCCATGGCACGGGTGTAATCCATGGATACAAAATTAGTATACTGTATACTATTTAAAAGTCAAGGGCGGGGCTTTTCCTGCGCGGTAGGCAGCGGGGCAGTTCTGCCTAGTCGATTCGACAGAGACGCGAGAAGACGAGGGAGTAGGCTGCTGCAAATGTAGGGACGTGTGATTTGACAGCGAGTTACTGCTGGATAGGTGGGGCCCTGTGATTTGACTTGTCATTATCATTTTAACTGCGGCACTATGGTTGGTGTGAGTCTCCCGATTCCTGACCACCTCCATACAAGTGCCTCTCCCAATGATCCACCATGTAGTAGAGGCTGGCTCTTGCATGAGAGCCTACTTCTCCACTTTTTGCTTGCCTCTCTTTCCTCCACATATGCAAAAATGCCATGTAAAGCGCACTATTGTACTAATTTTTACTTGCTCCTACAGGTGCTAAGCTTGCCACATAGGCATAAAGTCTTATGTGGCAAGTTAATCAAGAAGAGAGATACTAGTTTGGTGACCCAAGGAAGAAACGGTGCTAAGCGCGTGTACCTAGGTGAAAAGACAATTTTGAGTCTATAGCTAATTAAATGAAGCAAACTTAGCAACACCATTTCATTGGAAGAGGTCACTCCTTGGAAAATGCAATAAATACTAGTACTCCCTGTGTCCCATAATATAAGAGTGTTTTTGGCACTACACTAGTGTCAAAAACATTCTTATATTATGGGACGAAGGGAGTATGAAGAAAGAGATAGAGAGGAGTAAAATAAATAAATACACTTATAGCCAACAATGTTGTAGTATGAGTGACTAAGTGATGACTATGTATGACATGCCAACATCAGATAGCCTAACACACCGCGTTAAATCTCCAAGGGCGCGAACGCGCGAGCGACGCGACGGTCGTGGTAGGCGCGACCATGATACAGGCTGCTGGCAGCCCTTGGATCTGAGATCAAACGGTCGCATGCTAAGTTGCTGAAAATTTGCAGAATAACCCTCCAGGATAGGATATTCACCCATAGGTCTAGAATCACGCCATGCAACCGTTCGATCTCAGATCAAGGGCTCTCGGAAGCCCGTATCATGGGAGAATGGAAAGCCACTACCCTGCCGTTCGCATGCTGGCAGTTCGCTCCTACTCGTCCCCGCACGTCCTTTAATACTACGGCGGTTCGCTCCTAGTCATCTCGTCCATTCGCATTACTGCAGTTCCACTAATCCTAACCCACCTCCCAAATCCATGGCATCCCAAATCTCCACGATCGACGGTGATTCGAGGACGTGGACGAGGACTCCAAGTAAGGTGGCAGTGTTGTTGCTCATGGTGGTTCTAATGCAGTGTCTACCGGAATAAGTGGAAAGTTTAATTTCAGGTGTGCTTAATTTAATTTGAGGGGTGTGTTCTGCTGAGCCCCCAGCAGAACAATGTTATGTTTCTTCTTGTTACTTTAACTCTTCAGTACGTACATACTAGTATTTCTTACATTTCATCTTTTAGTTGGTATAGTACTACCACTCATTTATTCACATTAAATACGTACAATATATATGGCCAACATCATATAGCGAGCAGTTTAGTTGTCAAAGAATTTTAGGGTGCTTAGTTTTGTCAAAGAATTCCAGGGTGCTAGTTTTATTTGAGGGGTGGTTTGTGCTGGACACCATTATTGTGACTAGCCTTTTTAATAGTACTATATGCATAATTTGGCAATGAGTGCTCTCTATATGTACCACCTTTTTTTTAATTTCAAGTTTTGCTCCATGGCGCAATCCATCGATACTACTGTTGTACAAAAGTATACATTTTTTAAAAGGCTAGAGGGCGGGGTAGTCTAGCTTGGTCGGTCTCACGAGAGGCGAGGGCCTTTGTGATTTGATGGCTCATTACTGCTAGAAGGAGGGGCCTTGTGATTTGACTGCTCGTATAAATGCACCGATGACCTAATCGAGGAGGAGCAAAGAACCGTGCGGTATAGTCAAGTTTTCCACTGGAGTAGTACTGCGACAGAGGAGCACGAAACATAGCAGCCCAGTGCCATATGGCGATAAAAAATGATCTAATTTGCTAGTCATCTCATTGTTACCATTGTTCTATTCATTCCCTAAAAAAACCATTGTTCTATTCATGCCTCGCAGAGAACGTGACACGTGTGGCGAAACACCCGAAGCAAAAGATGAAACACAGGAGCAAAAGAAGAAGGAAGATTATCACCCCAAATGATCTAATTCGCCACAGAGTCGTAACTTCTTCTTCATTGCCTCCATGAGCTCCATTTCCTTGCGCGTCTCCTCCGCCATCTTCTTCATTCTGTCCATGATGCGGGATTTCTCGATGCGAGCCTTCATCATCTGTTCCACAACCGCATTACGTACCTTGACAGTAGCCCGATAATCAATGCGGAGCTTCGCTAACTCCTCCTTCTGTTCCATGACGAGGGCCTGCAGCATCTTCATCTAGGAACTACTATTCTCATGCATCTTCTTCCAGCCGGCGTTCTTCTCCTTCAACAGGTCAATCTCATGGCCGAGCTTCGCCTTGTCCTCCTGAAGTCGCAGGATTTCGCCGGTCGCCTTCTTCTCCGAGGCAATGCTCTTCTTCAGCAGCATCACCAAGCCGGCGGTCAACTCCCCCAGCTGATTGAGCTCAGCGGGCATGTCGTCAAGGCTCTCCTTCAGCAACTCCATCAAGCCTTGGATGCACTCCTTCTGCTTATTGAGGTGCTTCTTGAGCTGATCGGGCATGGCGTCGAGGGATAACGACTCCACCTCCGCCGGCTCGGCATGTTCGCCTCCACGGCTAGGGTGCTCCTAGGAGCCATCGCCTGCCCGTGAGAGATCTTTCGAGGTCTCTGCATGGCGGCGAGCCCTCTCTTTTTTTCCGCAGCCTTGGTTGTCGTTCCCTTATTACGAGTAGTTCTTGACCTAGAGCTCTGCTCACCGGCCATGGCAATGACAGACGAAGAAGAAGAAGCACTTATGAGGAGGAAAGGTAGAGTAGTTTTCGGTTAGGTAGTTCCCCTTTTTATAACCTAAGTGCTAGCACTAGTACTAATACCTGCATAGTGGGAACACGTTCAGGTTTGGTACGTACTAGTAGGTGTGAGAAGGCTTTCGAATGTGATGGGAACAAGGTAAAGATTAATTGATGGTTTTGGTTTCGAGGCCCGAAACGGCTCCCGATGAGTTTAGCGGAACATAAATTTCAAGTACTACACTCCTCAAATGCGTAAATATTATGTTACTATCAAAAATTGGCACAAAATACGAAGGAGACCAATGGAAGTACTACTAGCAACCCACAATTTGACTACTCGCATGCGCGCAGTGGAGTAATAATGTCTTTCATCCGCCCTCACGTCCACTCAATTTACATGTGTTGTATTGATTGACCATCAATGAAGTGAACGAATTTACATGCGTCAAATTATCACATGGGGTGGATCTTGGTACAAAATTGTGTCCGCCCGTGTACCCGCGTGTGCGTGCGAGGGAATGAGTGTGTGCGTGGCATGGGTGCACATCTTCGCTTCGTGCATGTATCGCCAGTATGGCTCAGGGAGGACGAGTACATTCTTCTGGAACCAGCAGCATGTCACTGTGATCAATCCACGCAAGGAGGTCGCGACAACACCTCCACATGTGCCACGTGGCTTCATGAACTGTAAGAGAGACACTGTGTAGCTGCCATTGGTATTCTAATTTACGTGTTTTGCACATACTCGAAGTACTTGTAAGGTACACATGCATTGCACGCATCAAATTTTGCAACCAAATTATGAATAAATACCACACTATAGCATGTAAGCTCTGAGTCATATATGCCTGATGTAGCCCTTCGTTTAATTCTTATAGTTCATCTCATTCAAAACCAATTAGTTTTTATAAAAAAGCTAAGAACGCGGGAATAGGAAAAACATGGGATTATAGTGGAATGTCGTCTTGAATCCTATGGGATTGTACGAGTGTTTGATTGTGCATAGAAAAAACGCAGAATTCTTTCAAAGAGGTTTGAGTGGATGGGATGTTTCCTATGAAATCTAGTGCAAATGAATCATATGGAAAAATTCCTATGGTTTACAATCCTACGAATCAAACAACCAAGATAGGAAAAATTCCTAATGATTAGAATCCTCCAAAATTGCTTTGAGAATCCTTTGAATCAAAGAAGCCCTTAATCTATTTTATGATTCATGGAATTGTGCGTTGTAAAGCATAAAGTAAAAACAAATAATGGCAATTCAACTAGAAAAAAAGTTTGGGCAGTTATGATACGGAAGATTCTAGAACAAAAGAAAACCACTGTTGTTTTGAGGTTTGTGCATTATGCTTAAGTTCAACCATGGAGTTTGCTAGATTGTACATGTGGCAAAATCCGGTGGGGGGCTACAAGATGGTGCGAGGGGCCGAGTGGAGGGAGACTATGAAGGAATGCACAAGTGCGAGATCGATATTTAGAGAGAGGGGGCGAACATGTGCGCTGTTGCACGCAGTGGCGGAGCCATGAAAAATAAATGAGCTAGGGGGGCAAGCATTGCTAATCCTTTACGAGGAGGTTCAATTCATGAACTTAAACCATTTTTAGCAGCAATTGTCTAATGATCACATTCATATTAGCCTCGATATATAGTGATGTTAGGGGGGGTAGGGCCCTTACTGCCCCCTGTCTTCGCCATTGTGCACGCATCTGAGAGATGAAGCAGAAGGCATGGATGATGAGAGGGGGACGTTGGATATATAATAAATGTGGGTGTATTAGCTATATATGTTAATCCTATATAGAGAGGTATAGATTGATCGATGTGGGCGTGGGAAAGAGGGTGAGACCTCACTTGATATATCGATTGATCGGTTTGTGTGGAAAACTATGAAAGACCTAGCTATATACACACATACATAGAGGAACATCGATCGTTGCGCATGCACGCATGAGAGATAAAGAATTCCCAATATGATGGAGAGGGGGATGTGTGTGTGTGTGTGCCTTCATGGGAGACCGACCTGAAGAAAAAGATTGCATGCGTGCGATGGATAATGCCGACTGGTAGTGTGTGTGCATGCATGCATGAGAGAAAGTTAGTGGTACAATTATAAAGAGAAGACTACTATGTGGGTGTAAAAGAGTAGCTGAGGTCATAATCAATGTAAAGTTTAATTCAAATATTTGAATAAGAGATCCTGATGTTTGAAACCCATGCATGCATGAATATAATGGAGATCTGCACTGTGTGGTTTGGAAACAAGCATGTTGTAATGTATACACATTGAACAAGGTCCGACTGATTTGAATGTGAGATACCGATGGCAGACATCATTTGGCCACGTCGCATCCATGCATGGACACACTATTCTAATTGGAGATGATGGGCGGCTTTCGCATCACATATCTATATCTATACCCATATATATATATATATATATATATATATATATATATATATAATTTTATATTTTTTTTATTGTGTGCGGGTAACTTTAACTTTGAAAGACGGTCGTTGGATGAGGCGAATCCGATGGTCCAAAGATGGCAAATTTGAGCACTACTGGCCGTTGGATATCATCTAGATTCCACCAGATTTCGCCACATGTATAATCTAAAAGACTCCATGGTTGAACTAAGCATAGTGCACAAACATCAAAACACAAGCACTTCTTATTTGTTCTAGAATCTTCCATATCAGAATTGCCCAAATGTTTTTCTACATGATTTGCCATTATTTGTTTTTACTTTATGTCTTACAACGCACAATTCCATGAATCTTAAAATAGATTAGCTTTATTATAAATACTAGATGATTTTGAATGAAATGAACTATAAGAATTAAACGAACATCTACATCATGCATATATGACTCAAAGCTTGCATGCTATAATGTGGTATTTATTCATAATTTAGTTGCCAAATTTCATGCGTGCAATGCACGTGTACCTTACTCTAGTCTAAATGGTGTTTTTGTGTGTGTTGTGCGTGTTGAGGTGCAAATTGTCTTTTTTGGTACATGTTAAGCTTGTTCTTCCGAAATTTCAAGCCGCGCCTTGTTATGCCAAAAATTCAAGCTACCGTCTTTGTCTATCGTGCTGCGAAACTCCCGCCTCTTCAACCCGCGCCTTGTTAGCCCAAAATATTTAAGATATATCTTTGTCTCGTTGTGCTCCGACAACTCCCTCCATCTCAACCCGCGCCTTGCTATTCTGAAATTACAATGCGCGCAAAAACTCCCACCTCCTATGAAATCCCGACACACAAAATGCCCGTGGTACCCCTGAACCGAAAGAACCGCCTCAAATTGGTGGGGGTACTTTCGTAACTTACCCCACATTTTAGACAAGCACGTATCTAAGCCATGGTTCCCCACTGCCATCCCATTCGCCCACCCATTCGTACACGGAGGCCGCGAAAACCCGCGACGAAACCCCACACCCTACTCCATCCCCCACCCAGCTGGAGCCTCTTCCCCGACGACGTCGTCCACAGCAACACCTCGACGTCCCTTATCCACCGTACCAGATGAGGATCCGTCGTCGATCTCGTGGTCCCGCTGGTTCAGCCACCCTGTCTTCCACCTCCAAGGAGCTGCCCCGGCATTCCCCTCGTCTTTCGTGCAACCTCCATTCCCACAACGCAGTCTTCACCTGCACCACCGGAAGAGCTTAATCATCACTATTTCCTCGGATGAAGCTGCGGCCTAATCGGCTCCACCAAAGAGGTTGTACACTAATCGGTGGTGCTGCCGGCACTCAGTCCCGAGCCAACACGATGCTGCCGGCGCTCGGTCCCGAGCCGACACGGCGCGGATCCATCCACGGCGGCGGTGGCGGCCACTTCCTCCACGGTGTCGCTCCCTCGACGGCGACGTCCACATCAGTAGGAGATGCTGCTGCTTTAGCTCTCGCTCACGCTGCTGCTCTTCTCTTGCTCTTGGTACCCTGCCTGGTCTGCTCTTGCTATTACTCCTGCTCGCGCTGCTGCTCTCGCTCTTGCTCTTGCTTGCGATGCTGCTCCGATTTAGCTACACTTCAGTCAACTGAATCGACTTTTGGGTCAGTCGATTTTCAGGGGGTGGGGGGCTCGCCGGGGTGAAGGAAGAACCAGCCGCTGCGAGGAGGGGGGCTCGCCGGAGAGGTACCCCACTATCTATCTTAGGGTTCAGGATGGGGGCGGTGGTCGCCGGCGGTGGCGGGGCGTTGGTGGGGCGGTGGCGTGGGGATTGCCAAAGAAAAAGCACAGCACCGGGGGGGGGGGCCTAGAGGGATGGCCGGGGCGGCGGCGGACCGCTGGTGGGGAGTGTTTTCGGGGCGGGCGGGGTGGCGGGGGGCTGCTGTTTGGCCGGTGGTGGCTGGCGGCTTAGGGGGGTGGAGGTTGAAGATGAACCGCAGGCCCTTGATTTCGTATCCAACGGCTGCAAAATCGACTGACCAGAGATGAAAAAGCCAGTCAACCGACGTGTAGCCTCACCTTGCTAGTGTGTTCAGTTTCGATAGCAAAATTCAGTTTCGGCAGCAAAATTTAGTTTCGGCAGTTAAGTTCAGAGATGAGCGGCTGATGTATTTTATATCTAGCACTTTGTGGTTATGTATATTACGTCATGTATTGGAGATGATATTAGAGTTCCACTCAGGTTAACGTTGTTCGTTGTCTCTCTTGCCCTGCTTCAGCCTCGGCGTCGTACAACTCACCGAAGCTGCTCCAACAACGAAACCCTCCATCACAGCGGAGCAGTACCTCGGGCTCCATCTCCAGATACCTAAGATCTTCTTCCCCTCCTCCGACAGCCACACTACTAGGAAAAGGGCTATAGATGGAAATGACACTAATGGCGCACCAGACATGTGGTGCGCCATTAGTATATACTAATGGCGCACCACCTTCTGATGCGCCATTAGTGTTGAAACTACTAATGGCGCACCCTGCCCACGGTGCGCCATTAGTACCAAAAATTTTTTTGAACTAGTGCGCCTGTCCAAACATACTAATGGCGCATCCACTGGTGATGCGCCATTACTAGTTGTAACTAGTAATGGCGCACCAGCCAGAAGGTGCGCCACTAATGTTATTTTTTATTATTGTTTTTATTCCTTTTTTGCAAAAGTACTAATGGCGCACCACCAGGGGGTGCGCCATTAGTAACCTGGATTACTAATGGCGCATTTGTTGCTGGTGCGCCATTAGTAAGTGGGCAGCAACAAGATATTTTGGACAGCCTCTCCTCCCACACTCACTTTCTCCCCACTTCATTCTCTCCACCGCCTCCTCCTTGTCTCGGGTGCCTCCTCTTTTTCACCTCATTTCCACCATAGATTCATTCAAATTAAGTGGTTAAGTTACCTTGTTTTGCTAGGTAAGTAAGGGGGGAAGCTATATTTATGTTGTTCTCCCTACAACAATGTGCACATGCACTTTTTATGGCCTAACTAGATCTATGTATGTTCGTGGTGTTGCATATGTTTGTGGTGTTGCATATGTGTTTGTGTTTGGAGGTGTACCGGTATTTGAAATGCGATAGTTGCCAATATTTTGCCGGAATGTTGATTCATTTCCGTTTCGGCGAGAATTTTGGCATTAAGCATTCTTTTTGGTCCTATTTTTAGGGAAAGTCATGCCAAATTTTTTCTTGGTTATAAAATATCGTTTTGCTCTACCCCGCAGGCGACCATGGTCCGCACGATGACCGAAGGCATCGTGAATAGGTTTTTGAGGTCCGCGAAGGCCGAGATGCTTCAAAAGAACGAGACGGAGATAAGATGTCCATGTCGAAGATGCAAGCTGAATAGCCTTATTGCGGACCCGGATTCCGGGCAGGTGCGGGACCACCTGCTCTTGCGTGGTTTCATGGATGGCTATCGGTGGCAAGGTGATGAAGATGACTACGAAGTCGTCCATGGGGGCCGGGCAAGAAATGAGGAAGGGCAGCAAGACAACCAAGTCAACCGGAGCATCCTCACCGGCCAACCCAATCATGCTGAGATCGACATGGCTTCGCCAAAGAGTTTGTACACTTGTTGCATATCTTTTTTACTCTACATGTTATATATATTTTCCACTGAGCACTCGTAGTAATGGGAAATACGATTATTTTATCCTACTATATGACAAGCAGTGAGGTTCCAGGCAACTTAGCTATCCGTGATGGACTCTCTTGAACCCCATCATTATTTATCTCTACGTTTGAGCTATGCATTTGTCGATGGTCCTGGGAGTTGAGCTAGTATGGCAGTGGCCTAGGTCCGAAGTAATAGAAGTAGCACAAAAACATTTTTTAGTGTAGGATTTTCCTTGCTCAATCCTGCCTACTAGAATCGCGAGTGCTTGAAAGGAAAAGTGAATGAAAAACATAGGAATTGGAAAGTTTCCTATGGTACTACTTTTCATGAATTTGGTGCAAAGCAATGGAGCAAAGAAAAAATGTAGGATTTGTTCCTTTAGTGTCTCCTTGAAAGAAAAAACCGTAGGAATTCTAATTTCCACTTCTCCTCCTTTTGATATTCCTATTCATCAAGCACAAGACTAAGAGATAGTAGCATAATAGCATTATAACCGTACATTTTCTTGTGGTTTGACTTAATCTCACCATGCTTTTTTGCATCCTGTGATCTTCCAATTGTTGTGAATCAAACACCTAGATTGGCAGAAATCCTGTGTTTTTAAATTCTCTATTTTGCATGTGCATTCCTATCCTATTCCTGTCTATTTCCTATCCCTGCATTGTTAGAATACTCAAATTTAAACAAGCCCTTACTCAATTACTTCTGTTACAGATATGTGTCCAAGAAAACCTTGTGTGGTTTGTCCTGCTCGTAAGGCGTTGTGTTCCACCCCAGCTCAGTTGCTCCAATGACCGAAGGGTTCACCATAGCAGGGATCCGCTCTCCAGACTGTCTTTCGCCACCTCAGATCTTCTTCCCCGCCGTCGGCAGCCACGACAACTGCATTACCATCATCAACTGAGGAGATGACCTTGAGGACTACACGGGTCCGAAAGAGAGGTCGCACTCTTCCATGTCTTCTTACGTTGTGTGTCGCTTAATATGATGACATCCTACATTATCGTCGTGTTCACCTATTAGACTTCGAGTTAGGTCCAAACTAATGCTGAAACTTGAGTTTTTAAATGGTTGTGGGGTACATATTGTGGCAGTAATTAGTACTATATGTCTACTATCTGGTTAATCTCTGGTGTCTACTATGAGTTTCATGTTGGGTGCAAACAAACATTAAATGAGCCATTATCTGTATTTTTAACTAAAGCTATTATCTGCCTGCTACCATTGGTTTTGGGTCTATCCACAGTTTGCTACCATCACTCTGGATTTGTGCATGCACTCCTTACATAATCTCACTATGTTTTATTCCTATGCATGACAGTTATTGTACACAATGGAACTGACCATGTAGAGCAAAAGAGACGAGCCTTGCGTGGCAATAAATTTCATGCAGACGTTGTTCCATGGTGGGAGCAAAGGCAGCCCCCCCTCCACCCATTTCGGATCGTAATCAAGAGGAAGATAACTGTTCTGAGGGGGATTCAGAAGGAGAAGACCACTCCTATTTACCCCATGAGGTCTTCGCTCTAACTGGGCATGCTGATGTTGGTAATATCATGCATATGGTGCCTTGCATTGCTTACTGTATACATTAAAGATATCATCTGCGTAGTTTAGACAGGCTTTGTGTCAATGCCATCTGTTTAGTTTCTTGATCGTATATGTGAATCATGCAATGCCATCTTGTCTAGCCAGGCATCATATATGTGAATTTTGCAATGCCATCCTGGTTAGCCAGTCATCTTATATGTCAATTATAGCATGCCATCATTTTTTATTACGTGTTAAATTTGTCAACAAATTTAGTACATTCTATTACTCTTCCTGTGCATCAGCCGTTCAACACGGTCATGGAAAAATCTGGAGTGGAAACAAGGTCTTCAGAGCAGACAATGCTATCTGACGAAGCGCATGTCTTGCTGGTTACCGATAGCTCCTCAGAGGAGGATTCAGAGACAAATGACGAGTCATATCCCCCCCCCCCCCCGAGGTGCATGCCCTAACTTGGCAGGGTTATGTGGCTCATATCGTGCGTATGGTATCTTGCATTGCTATGTCATTTGCTTAGTTTAGACATGCTTTGTGTGAATGCCACCTGTTTAGTGTCTGATTACCATATATGTGAATTATGCAATGCCATCTTGTTGCAAGACATTATATATGTGAATTATGCAATGTTATCTTGTTGCAAGGCATTATGTATGTGAATTATGCAATGCCATGTTGTTTAGGCAAGCATCATATATGAGAATTATATCATGCCATCCTTTTTTGTATTTCTCATTGCTTTTGTCGACAATGTTTGTATATTCAACTGCTCTTCCTGTGCATCAGCCATTTGAATTGGTGATGGAGAAATCTGGAGTGAAAACAAGGTCTTCAGAGCAGACAATGCTACCTGCTGAAGCAGATATCTTGCTGGTTACATATAGCTCTTCAGAGGAGGATTCAGAGGCAGATGACCAGTCTTATTATCCTCCTGAGGTGTTTTCTCAAACTTGGCAGGGTTATATTACTCATATAATGCATATGTTGTATTGCAATGCTTAGTTTTTTACATCATATACACAATATTGAATGCCATCTCCTTAGTTGACACATCATATATGTGATTGCCCTCTGCTCACTTCCTTAGTATATAAATCATATATTTGAATCATGTCATGCCATGATGTTTACATAGACAGCATGTATCTGAATTATGGCATGCCAACCCATTTTCTAAAGACATAATATAGTTATATCATCTCATCCTGTTTACATAGTCATCATATTTTAAACTATGTCATTCTATCCGTGAATTATATCATGCCATCATGTTTCCATCGACGGCATGTTTGTGATTTATGGCATGCCAACCACTTTAATAGACACATCGTATAGTTATATCATGTCATCCTATTTACATAGTCATCATATTTTGAAGTATGTCATTCTATCCTATTTAGTTAGCCATCATACATGTGAAATTGTGTCATGCTATCCTGTTTAATTAGCCATCACATATGTGAAATTATGTCCTGCTATTCTATTTGCTTAGACAATATAAATGTGAATTAGTTCATGCCCTGTTTTCTTCCCTACTATCCATTGCACCTGTCTATCTTACAATGTCTGTACATTCAATTAATTTTCTTGTTTATCAGCCATTTCAGTTGGAGGGAGTGATGGCAGTATATGTGGGAGTAAAAACATGGTCTTTAGAAAAGATCGTGCTACCTGTCGATGCAGATAGAACCACGGTTGTACTTGCCCAAGAACCAGCCCCACCACACATAACCCATACTCATGCAGATTGTACCCCTATCCAGTTGGACAGAGAACCAGCTACACCTCTTCTAACCCCAACCCCAGAAGATAGACACCCAGTTCCCGTTGACACAGAACCGTCTCCACCACAGAGCACCCAAACACGAGCAGTTAGTAAGGCAACTGCAGTGCCCAAATCATGAGGACCACCACTCCGAACCTGAAGTCAACGCTTAAAGCAGAAGAAGAATTCTTCTCGGGTCAGGTTCCGTAGCTATAGTTCATACTACTTTGCTCTTGCATCATTGTATTTACTGATACCAACTAATTTCAAATTTGAAGGATGCAATTGAAACTCCAATGGCGCAACAGGTATGTTTTAAACTTGTTTCTTCAACGTGTTTGGCTGTTGCTGTTGTAACTTGCTCTATGTTGATTTCAGTTTCAATTGAATAAACAGTTATGTTCTCATGCCATGCACATTACAAGTGTTGTTATTGCTGTGTAGTTTCCCACACTTATATTCTGTCTATGCTGCTTTGTCTTAAATAGATATGATTTGAACTGTATCTATCTTGATTTGGCAACATAAACTAGAATGATATAGACCATACAGTGACCATACTATGTAGATATATGTTTGTTTCATGTTGTTATTCTGTCCACCTTACTACTGAACTGGTTTACCAAAATGAGTTTCATATACTACATTGTAAACCTGAGATGTGTTTGTTTTGTTTCTCTTTTAGAACGCGGATAAAATATTGGAGAAGAGTACCCTGTTATGCAATGGTAAAGGAAGTAATGCAAATAAGGTTCAAAATAGTGAGACATCCCTGTTGGTCTCCAAGAAAGCTGATAAAAACTATATTGAAGACACTGAGACAACCCCAAAGTCCTGTCTTGATGTAGTGTTCGAGTTACTGGCTACCACTGCTGGCACCAGCTCTTCGAACTCGTTGCCTGAATCAGTTCGGATTCTTGAGTCTCAACTTCAAGTTGAAAGACATCAATCAGATGTTATGTGACAGGAAGCCGGATGACTGAGGAAGTCCCTGCAGAATTCAGATCCATACTTTTTGGTGCAACAACAAGCGCTGGAGGACTTAAGCGCCAAACAAGAGAAAGTTAATAAGCTTGCTAAGCATCTTGCCAGCATTATGGGTACCCAGGATATTGTTTCTTGAGCTCTTCTGAAGTGGTTTCAGTTCTGGACTTGTTTTGCTGGGGCGTTTATATGCTGTTGTCTTCCCTATATTTGCACTGGTGGCGAACTTTGATGCCCAATGGATGTAATATGTGTAATAGCCGTGATAGCCTAGTGTAAGTTGCTTGCTTATTTATTTCCTTGTTGTCTTGTTTATTTGTTTGCTTGTAGTTAGTGCAGTTCTTTTTCTGCGGTTTGCTAGTGGTTGCAATAACCTATTTTTTAAAACTAGGCCACAATAACCATGGGCTAATATTTACTGTAGTGACACTGGGCCTCCTACGGGCCGTAGAAACAGTGGGCCTTTTACGGGCCGTATAAGCAGTGGGCCTTCTACGGGCCGTAGAAACAGTGGGCCTTCTACGGGTCGTAGAAACAATGGGCCTTCTACGGGCCGTAGAAACAATGGGCCTTCTATGGGTCGTATCATCAATGGGCCTTATACGGGCCGTATGATCGATTGGATAAACATGGGCCAAACAGACCGCATTCTGGCCGTAAACGGGCTAGAGTTGGAATTATCCATTCATGGGCCAACCATAATGGGCCATCGTTAATAGGCCGTATTTGATGACGCTATGAAAACGGCCCAACGTATTAACGGACCACAAACGGGCCGACTGTAACCACTGGCTGAATTTTGCCCACAAGCAGAAAATGATAGTAACGGGCCGCAAGTAAATGAATGCTGGAAATGAGCCGAAGAATAAATGGGCGCTGGGAAGGCCGAAAGATAACATGGGCTGGAAACGGCCCAACAGAATAACGGGTTGTTAATGGGTATAAAGTGATACACTGTTCTTTACGGGCCAGTTTCACCATGGGCCGTTAATGGGTGTAAAGTGATAGACTGTTAATTACGGGCCAGTTTCACCACGGGCCGTTAATAGGCCAAGAGTTACATAGGGCCTCATATGGGCTGAAAGACGTCATGGGCCATACATGGGCCAGAAGTGAAAACGGGCTGGAATCATATTAGATGGCCCAGATGACGCTACTGGGCCTAATTCGAATAGGGCATAACGGGCCTTGGGTTAGTGGGCTGTAAATGGGCTATATGCGAACATGCCGTTAACAGGCTTTCCATGGGCCGGCCCGCCACCTTTTAACCAAGTCAAATGGGCCGGCCTTTTCACAGGAATGGGCCTTTGTTGAGCCATGCCACATGTCGACGTATCATAGGCGCCTTCTGTCCAATGAGTGGATGGCATCTATCCCAGCGATGAGCCGACACGTGTTTCTTCCAGCCAATGATGATTTTACACGTGGAAATCCCCATTGGTCAGGGCTGTTAACGGGTTATTGGATCCAAAACCCGAACCGATAGCTTAACGGTGTTACGTTACGGTGGATGCCACGTGTCGGTCACCCTTCACGAAAGCACTTCTGTGACGTGCGATTTATCGTCATGGAAGTGGACACTTCCGTGATGATAATTTTGGTAATGTCATGGAATACTTCTACGACAGCACATGTATGACTATCTTGATTCTGTCATAAAATCGTCATGGATGTACATGCATGACAGAAAACGTGACCTACTATGACAAACAGGTATCATCACAGAAGTGTATTTTTTTGTAGTGAGAGGCTCAGCATGAAAAAAGCAAAGAGAGAATTGAAGGAGAATGAATTGTATGAAAGGTTGAGGAAGGAAATGTATCCGGTGGTTCGAAAGGATCTTGAGCAGTCAATGATGATTGGGAAGACTGTAACCCGACAGATAGCCAACAGATGGGAGGGGAGGCGGGCAAGGAGGATACTGCTTATTGTGCGACAACACAACACAAGAGTAGTTGTGCATCAGCTGACCCCAATGACACTGAGACTGCAGCTGCTCGTGATGATGCTATATCTGATCTATCTGTTATGAAAGACAGATTGAAGGGCGTGCTTACACATTTTGAAGGTACATTAAAATGTGCAATAGCCTGGGTTTGCCCACCCTTCTTGGAAGAGGGCCTCTTGTTGGACAATGTGCCATTGAAGTCGGGTTGTGTGAAGTGCTATGTGACTGAAGTAAAGCCTGGATTCAATGAATTTGCTCTCAATAATGTCCTAGGAGACCTTCATGAGCAAAGGACCTTGGTAGAAACACTGTTAGATCACATCTAGTGGCCACGAAAGGAAATAGAGTTAATTGATGAGATCCTGAAGCCCCGCCAAGAGCAATCAATGTCGCCCCTCAACCGGTGACGCT
Organism: Triticum aestivum; assembly: GCF_018294505.1. Lineage (NCBI taxonomy): Eukaryota > Viridiplantae > Streptophyta > Magnoliopsida > Poales > Poaceae > Triticum > Triticum aestivum. The sequence goes on along the minus strand of NC_057798.1, from coordinate 610,157,477 downwards.
CTCCTTGCCACGGCAGCTCTCGCGTGCTTCCCCCAAAGAACCTAATACTCGTAATCCAATGGTTGATGCATCAACCTGTGATCAGTCGGCCCGACTTTGTGGCGTACAGTCCATGTCATCCTCCGCCCCAAACACTACAAAAAAGACACATCTGTGACATTTTGGGCCGAACGAAATCTTATTCTGTCATACTTATGAAACTTCTATGATGATAATTGTGAAAAAACCCAATATCGTCATAAATGTGGTGGGCTCCTACTTCTGTGACAAAAAATAATGACAGAAAATGGGCTTTTCATCCTAGGCGGGCCGAAGACGCAGCTGCATGACATTCTTTAGGCCGTCTATGACAGAAAAAACTATGGTAGAAGCGAGGGCGAGGAAAATATCGGGGATTTCCCGGTTATAGTGGGTGGTCAGGGGCCGAGCGATGCGTGTTTCTCTCGTACACATACGCGCGTGTGTGTGAGACGTTGGGATCTAACTGAACCCGAGTGAGGCATTGGGCTCTAACTGAACCCGAGCGATTGCACTAGATACATTACTGGACCCGAGTGATTCCTTAGCTACTGCTGCTAACTGAAGTTGATCAAACCCTGCTACCTCCTTCCCTTGATGAACAGTGAGCGTTGTTGGGGGGGGGGGTTGAATGAACAGTTCCCAGTGGGGGTGGATGAACAGGACCCTATGGTGTTGCCTCTGGATGAACAGGACCCCGATCAAGCCGGTTGGGGCTGGATGAATAGGACCCCGTGGAGGGCTGGATGGACAGGACGACCCCGTGGAGGGCTAGATGAACATTAGCCTCTGGAGGGCTGGATGAACAGTAGCCCGTGGAGGAGTGGTTGAACAGGAACCCATGGAGAGGGCTGGTTGAATAGTAGCCGGTGGAGGAACACGCGGTGGAGGTTGGATGAACAGGAGGCCGTGGATGAACAGTCGCAGGTGGAGCCTAGAGGAGGTCGACGGTGGATGAATAGTAGCCCATGGAGGCTGTAGGAGGTCGATGGTGGAGATGAATAGTATCCACGCCACACCCCTCTCGATGAACGGGACCCCCGTTTCGACCGTAGCGCTCCAACACAAGTCCGTTTCCTCCATTTTGCGGTACGCCACACCCCTCCTGATCAACAGGACCCCGTTTCGACCGTAGGAGGTCCAACAGAAGTCTGTTTCCTCCAACTTGTGGTACGCCAGACCCCTCCTGATGAACAGGATCCCGTTTCGACCATGGCCGCACAAGGCCGTTTCCTCTGTTCTGCGGTATGCCAGGCCTCGTCTCCATCGGCTGTTCCGTCCAAGCCCTCCCGATGAACATGATGACGCATTCCATTCCGACCCAGCCGGTTGGCTCCCCATGAACACGACGACGGTGTAGTTTCTCTGTTCCAACCCAGCCATGTACACGAGCCCTGGCCGTATGTATGCGCAAGTAGGCATTCGAGACCCCGCCCATATGTACGTACGTGGTCGTATTTACTTTCTTGCACCTTGGCCGTTGTACCTACATGTATATGCTACGTTCGCTCCTCTACTACGACACGTGCGTGCCTCTACTAAAACACGTGCCCTCCTCTACATCGACCAGTATGTACATACACATTCGCGACCAGAATGACAATGCTACATACGCTTCGACCAGGTGGGTCCCGACTGTCAGGCACTTCCTTGCGTGCGAAGATGTAGCAGGTGGGTCCCAGTAGTCAGGGGGAAACATTTTTTTCATGAAATACGGTGGCCTGTCCGGTGGGTCCCAGCTGTCAGATGGAGGAATCATTATTTTACGCGTAATAAGGAGGTACTTCCTTTCTGCGGCCGTGGACCCAGCTGTCAGCCTCTCCATTTATAGTGCTCTTCCGATGGAAGTCATTCCTTAACCACGTGGACCAAGCCACGCCGACAGCACTAGGGCGGTTGACGAGGCGAGGCCTAGGAAGGGGACGCGGAGCCGGGGAAGACACGGCAGTGGATGCCCACGCGAAGAGCAGTACGAGGGTTCACTGGTTTGACTTTGGTGTGAGGCTGTCGTCGCCGCAGAATAACAGGGGGGTGTGGGTGAGTGGAGGGATGGCCTGGCCAGCGGTGGGAGTAGTAGGGGGCGGTGAGGCCTCAGCGGCAGCACAGCCGGCCACGGGAGGCACGAGCAGGCGGCACGACCGGCACTGCTTTGGGCGGCTGGAGCAAGAAGACCAGAGGTTGAAGAAGCACTTCGGCCGTTGGATGGACATCGTATGGTCACTAGAGCTAGAATCGTTCATATTGACTAAGTTGACAAAGCCCTCCGTCCCCGTTAACTTAGTAGGCCCACAAGTCAGCCTCCCACTATGCTGGGTTGCAGCTAGCACCGGGAGTATTAATTTTTTTGTGCGTAATAAGGAGGCACTTCCTTGCATGTGAAGATATAGCTGGTGGGTCCGACCTGTCAGTGGGGGGAACATTTTTTTCCCGAAATACAGAGGCCCTTCTGGTGGGTCCTAGATGTCAGTTGGAGGAATCATTATTTTGCACGTAATAAGGAGGCATTTGCTTGTGTGCGGCCGTGGACCCAGCTGTCAGCCTCTCCATTTATAGTGCTCTTCCGATGGAAGTCGTTCCTTAACCACGTGGACCAAGCCACGCCGACAGCACTAGGGCGGTTGACGAGGCGAGGCCTAGGAAGGGGACGCGGAGCCGGGGAAGACACGGCAGTGGATGCCCACGCGAAGAGCAGTACGAGGGTTCACTGGTTTGACTTTGGTGTGAGGCTGTCGTCGCCGCAGAATAACAAGGGGGTGTGGGTGAGTGGAGGGATGGCCTGGCCAGCGGTGGGAGTAGTAGGGGGCGGTGAGGCCTCAGCGGCAGCACAGCCGGCCACGGGAGGCACGAGCAGGCGGCACGACCGGCACTGCTTTGGGCGGCTGGAGCAAGAAGACCAGAGGTTGAAGAAGCACTTCGGCCGTTGGATGGACATCGTATGGTCACTAGAGCTAGAATCGTTCATATTGACTAAGTTGACAAAGCCCTCCGTCCCCGTTAACTTAGTAGGCCCACAAGTCAGCCTCCCACTATGCTGGGTTGCAGCTAGCACCGGGAGTATTAATTTTTTTGTGCGTAATAAGGCGGCACTTCCTTGCATGCGAAGATATAGCTGGTGGGTCCGACCTGTCAGTGGGGGGAACATTTTTTCCTGAAATACAGAGGCCCTTCCGGTGGGTCCTAGATGTCAGCTGGAGGAATCATTATTTTGCACGTAATAAGGAGGCATTTCCTTGTGTGCGGCCGTGGACCCAGCTGTCAGCCTCTCCACGTACAGTCCATGTCCGATGGAAGTCATTCCTTGACCACGTTCACCATGTCACGCCGAGAGCACCAGGGCGGTGGACGACGGTGAGGCATAGGAAGGGGACGCAGAGCCAGGGAAGATGCGGCAGTGGATGCCCATGCGGAGAGGAGTACGAGGGTTCACTGGTTCGGCTTCGGTGTGAGGCTGTCGTCGCCGCAGAATAACAGGGGGTGTGGGTGAGTGGAGGGATGACCTGGCCAGCTGTGGGAGTAGTAGGGGGCGTTGAGGCCTCTGCGGCAGCACAGCCAGCCACGGGAGGCAGGAGCAGGCGACACAACCGATGCTGCTTTGGGCGGCTGGACCAAGAAGACCAGAGGTTGAAGAAGCACGACGGCCGTTGGATGGACATCATACGGTCACTATAGCTAGAATCGTTTCTATTGACTAAGTTGACAAAGCCCTTGGTACGCGTCAACTTAGTAGGCCCACAGGTCAGCCTTCGAAATAGTGTGCCCCATATTTCACGGGGAGGAATCATTTTTTGGGTGGTCGAAGCTAGAATATCTCTGATTGAAGAAGAAGCACGACATCGGTTGGATAGACATCAAATGGCCACTGCTGCTAGGAGTTTGTGTTGACTATAAGTTGACAAAGCCTTGCATATGCGTCAACTTCTTTTTTTATGGGACGCGTCAACTTAGTAGGCCCACAAGTGTGTGGCAGAGAACTTATAGCCCATTTGCGATTTGTAAGAATGTACAGCCCATTTTTGAATTCTAATGGAATTTACTACAACCCATTTATAGTTTGTTAAAAGTACAGCTCATTTTCTAGCTAGGACAATGATTAATAATTTCAAACAACCGTTCAAGAGAGAATTCAATAAATTTTCCCACATTTTGATGGGATCCAAATATTTTTATCCTGAAATTTCTAGTCAGATTAAATATAAATTTGTATTACGTAAAAATTCAATGAAACATTGCGTGCGCAACAATTAAAAATTAAAATTTTCAAAATCCAAAAATAATACTTTATAAACTAATTACGTGTTTGGTGATTTTTTATAGTTAATGCCCAGTTTTTATAATTACATCCCATTTATTATTTCTTAAAGCCCATTTTCCTGTTAAGCCTAATGCATCCCTCCTAGGAAAGATTTGCAGCCCAGCGGGGCGGAGAATAAGTTGACCTTGCCTGGGTATTCCTCAAAAAATTGTATAGTTGGGCTAGCCATTTTCATCTTGAAAAAAATTAATATCTAGGATGGATATCTAGCCTAGGCTAGATGGGCCACAACACACCCAATTAATACGCTGCTCTCCTCTGAATAACAACGAAAACATCGCTCAAGAAAAACTCTTCAATGCTCACGCCTGAAAAACACAAATACTGCAAGAGCTGCTTGCTCCCAGCTATCGTCCGCACCTTGTGCAATTCTCTCATTTAAATTGACTACATAGTTTGACAATGGTGTGGAACCGTGATGTCAGGAAACCAGGTGGAAGCAAAAAAAAAAGTTGTAGATAATAAGGAGGCACTTGCGTACGTACGACTATGGCCCTAGTGGGTCCCTACTGTCATCCAGTCAAAATAAAGTCATCTCCTGAATCCTCATGTTCGTTGACCATGTTAACAATGCTCGGTGCCACGGCGAGCGCAACAACTCGAAGGACGACGGGGAGGGCCTCGCGGGCCCTACGGATGGTTTGATACAGCGCTCGCTGCTCATTTAGGAAGCCAGGATCATCGGACACCTATGAGCACCTTCGAAAGACTAAGACGGCATGAAATGGTAAGGCCGCGCTTGGGAGCTCTAGTTTATTTTAGACCTGTATTTAGATACAAGTGTAATTTACTCGTCATCGAAAACAACGCGCAAAATACAGGCGTAATGAAACCGAGGGCCCTAGATCTGTAAGTAAAACCGACGGGTTACGCGTGTAATTTGAGAGAGTAGTGTACATTTTACTAGTCGAAATCAACCAACCAAGCGCTTCGCCCGAGATCAGCTGCTTTTATTTACAAGCATCAGTTTTACAAGCGGTTTTGGTTGGAAAACGACGATCCAATCGCGGCCTAAGATGATGAGTTGGTCGGAAGATCATATGGTTTCACATCTATGAATGAAACATAAGACGATGAACTTCTTAGGTACGGAAACAATAGAAGAGGATGATCTTCTTAACAAGCAAATCACTGGCATTAGATCAACATGCAAAACAATATGAAGCATTATTCTCAGGAGGCATGGTGAACAGCTCGTGATGCCGCATGCCACAACATTCCAAGCTCAACTTTGCAATCAAACACAAGGCCTGGCATTACATAGATAATATTCAGAACAAACTCTTAAAATACCTTACATAAGTCACCATTCATGTGACTATGCATCTTAGTCGAGTAACTATTTACTTCTAAACTGAACACAGGAATAGGAAAAAACGAGCGAGCTGCTCACAGCAAAGGGCATCCCACTCAAAAATATCAAATGCAAGTCTTCTGGCTAACATCAATGAGCAAATTTTGACAAGGTTTTTCCAATTCCAATATATTAAACTAATGTATTCTTGCTAACATCAGTGGTTAAACTTTTACAAGCTTTTCCCATTCAGAAAATGCATTGCCTATGATCGTGGAACGAGCAAGGTTTTTCATCAGTTTGTTAGCTGATAGTCCGGTGGCTCAAGGTGACGACGAATGATTAGATCACCATTTGATGTATTGTGCGTGATGAAGTATTATGGAGGACACAAACCATCTCAACATTTTGTGCAGTTCCACTAAAATCAAGTTGAGCATCCCTGTGGATTTCGTATTATATGCTGCAAAAAACAAAGACACATCAGCACACACATGAATATTGGCCCCAATGTCAACCCACCAATCAGTGGACAAACAAACTAAAAGTATGGTAAACAGATTACCATAACCAGATGCCCCATCATTGTTGCTTAGAATGACACTGACAGACTTGGAGTCCTGAAGTGGCTTCTTGTACTTGTTTGGGCACTTTTTTCCCAGTGCACTCCACGTGTTGTCAAGTTGCCAATGCTCTCAACAGACTAGTCATGTCACCAGCGTCTACTAATACTTTGTAAAGCTTATCGATCATTCCTTCTATAATGTAGCGCAAACAGTGGCTGCTTCTATCTGCAAAGTGGAACGACCAACTAGACCCAGTGATGCAGCAGTTTGCCTTGGACACATTGGCTCCTTTTGTGCAGTTCAACTAAAATCAAAGTCGGAGTAAAACCGAGCTTTAATTTTGTTATCCATGTAAGCAACAATAGGTATAAGGGAAACAATTACTGAGAAATAATGGTTGATGACTTATACTCCCAGAAGAAAACTACTAATCTACCTTATCTTAATGGGAAACAAAGCAGGAGAGTGGAAATTCTCCATCAGTGTGATTCATTCATATTGACTGAGACATTATCTTAAGAATGCCTTGTTTCAACATGTATCAAGAATGACACAGCAGAAAAGTACCATTCCTAAAACAATTCGACTGATTTATTTTAATAGAGACATTATCTTAACAATACCTTGGTTAAACATGTAGAAAGAACTACAAAGCAGGATAGTACCATTCCTAAAACAATGCGAGTGATTCGTTTTAATAGAGGCAAAAAAGAAATCAATTACTGGCCAATAAAGGAGGATGAAACATGCGGCGACAAAAATGGTAATCCCACCAATCCCTAACAAGTGTTGCAGTTTTGAACTAAGATTCAATAGTTAATTAATTCTGAGAGTGGCATCGCTTAATTTTACCAGCGGCATTAGATTAACAAAAAGCATAAATAGTTCCAGGGGAGAGTGGGTGCAACAACAACATGTGCTTCCATCTACTTATAAAGGGGGTGATGTAGAGTTTTGTTGTAACAAAGAAACAAGCATCATGTCTGGGTTGGAACATTTTTTGCTCACTTAATGGTAAAAGATAGCAGTTCAATAGCTTCGATTCAACATTTATCCAAAACAGTACCAATACAAGTAGCACAACATCTCAAAGCGCAGTATCATGTGGATCAAAGTCGGTACTAACCTTTCTTGACCAACATTTGGATGAGCTCGTGGGGAGGACTTGAAAGAAATCCCAACACATATATGAAATCTCGATCTCCTTTTGTGCAGTTCCACCAAAATTAAGCAAAGTTGCCGGTGTGACATTCAAGTTGAACGGCACAAAACACTCTTAAAACATAAGTGTTTCGCATAGCGAAGCAAAATGTCGCAATAGGAACAAGTTGAATAGATACCCCTGTTTTAACAGAGGCAAAAAAAGAAAACAATTACTTGCCGATAAAGGAGGATGAAACAAATAGCGACAAAAAGAAGCATCTAACTTATCTTGATGGAAAACAAAGTAGGATAGTAGCATTTCTAGAACGGTTGCATTGGTTCATATTAACAGAGACATTCTCTTAGAACAACATTTGTTAAAAATGTAATTTACTTTTAATAGTGGCATTGCTTCAATTTTCCGCCGGCATACTTAGATTAACAATAGCAAAATAGTTGTATGGGACATGGGACATGCCAGCACCATGTGCGTCCACATGTAAAAATGGGTGATGAAGAGTATGTAGCCAAGCAGCATATCTACGTTGGTCCCATATTTGTTCTCTTTGAACCTTTTTCCTATGTGAGGGTTGCAAATCTAGTCCTACACAAACTACCCGACCCCCCCAGTTTGGGGTTACCCCCTTTTTCCCTTTTTGACCAACAAAGCGGCTGGATAGCCAGTCTATACTACTTTCCCTCCCTCCTTTCCTCATTGAACCATGTCCTAGATTCATGCTCCACCCCACCGCACCCTTCTTTCCTCTTTGAACCAATACCTAGATTCGACTACAGAATCGAAAAAGATCCGCATGCAGCTAGAGCAATGAAGGTTTGGAAGAAACTTATACCTTAGGGTCGTCGGGATGTGGCAAGGCGTGCAACGGTAGGCCGGATCTTCCCACACTATGTACGACATCAAGGAAGAAGGGGTCGGTGGCCCTCCCGCATAGGCGATGGGTGAAAGAGAATAGCGCAGCCGGCAGTGGCTTGCCTCCCTCGCCGAAGGCGATAGAGTGAACATTGCACCTCCTCCCCTTCTCGCTGTGACGAGATCCGGACGCATCCTTCACCAGCTGTGAGGGGGGAGAGAGACAAGAGGCCAATGCAGTCTTGTTTAGATCTGGTGAAGAGGGTGAGAGACTATGAATATAGCAAACCCTATCAAAGGAACGCTGAGCCTCCAGCGTGTATATATATATATATATGTAGTGCAGCGAGAGTGTGGAGAGTGCAAACCCTAGAGAACAAGCGTTGAGGCTCCAGCTTATATATATATTGTAGTACGGACTGAGCTCTGGTGCCTTAACTGCACCTGCTTTTGGATGTATGACAGGTGGGCCAGCCACATTTTGGGCCCACCTGTCATAAACCCAAAGGCAGGTGCACTAAGTCAATGAAGTTGCGTCCATATAGTACTCGTGTATACGACTAATATATAGTGGAGTGGTTTTCTTATTCTCTCCATAACAATCATTTTAAATTGTGTAAGTACGAAACAAAACTCTTTATTTAATGTACCAGTGAAGAAAACTATTACTTCCGATGAACTAACGATCCACGCGTCCTAGTCGCACTTCCTATCCTTCACGTGCGGCACACTACCCTCCCTTAAGTGAACAACTACACATGCACCAAATTATCAGAAACGTGTGAGAGTGTGTACAAAATGTCGGGGGTTGGGTGCGACATATTCCAAAGGATGGCTTATCATGGTGGGAGCGAGTAAAACGTCGTCGGTGCCTGGAAGCGGGATGTGGCGTAGACACGAACGCCGGTGTACTTTACCCAGGTTGGGGGCTCTCCTTGGAGATAATACCCCTACTCCTGCTCTGCGGGGTCTCCGCATGATCACTAAGGCACAAGTGATACAAAGGTGCTCCTTGAGCTGTCTGCTATAGGTAGGAGAAGGCAAGGCTAGCTCTCTCCTGCTCTAAGGGAGTGGCTAGTTCTAAGGAAGTGGGAACCCTTTGCATGGGTGCCCTGGGGGGTTTATATAGGCCTACCCCCAGGGGTACAATTGTAATATGGCCGGGTGCTGGGATGTCACGCCCAATATGCGATACTATCCTAAAGAGACTTGAAGGTCCCACCAAGGATAGAACCGCATATTGAAATGCTTTTGCAAGGTGGATATCATTACATCAACATTACATAAAAGATGGGGATACATACATAAGGCATACAATGCCACTCGAATACAACATCATCATACACCAGAGCCACATCCGACTACGGATGAAACACAAACAGAAACTCAAACGACATCCACCCTGCTAGCCCAGGCTGCCGACCTGGAACCTATCCCCTGATCGAAGAAGCAGAAGAACAACTCAACACAAGCAAGCATCGCTCTCGCGTCATGATCATCGCATAACCTGTACCTGCAACTGTTGTGGTAGTAATCTGTGAGCCACGAGGACTCAGCAATCCCATTACCATGGGTATCAAGACTAGCAAAGCTAAATGGGAAAGGAAGGGGTAAAGTGGTGAGGTTGCAGCAGTGACTAAGCATAATATGGTGGCTAACATACGCAAATAAGAGCGAGAAGAGAGCAAGCGGAACGATCGTGAAGCTAGCAATGATCAAGAAGTGATACTGAACTCCTACGTACGTCAAACATAACCCAGAAACCGTGTTCACTTCCCGGACTCCGCCGAAAAGACACCATCACGGCTACACACGCGGTTGATGCGTTTTAATTCGGATCTGGTGTCAAGTTATCTATAACCGGACATTAACAAATTCCCATCTGCCCATAACTGCGGGCACAGCTTTCGAAATTGTAAACCCTGCAGGGGTGTCCCACCTTAGCCCATGATAAGCTCTCGCGATCAACGAAGGATATACCTTCTCCTAGGAAGACCCGATCAGACTCGGAATCCCGGTTTACAAGACATTTCGACAATGGTAAAACAAGACCAGCAAGACCGCCCGATGCGCCGACAATCCCGATAGGAGCTGCACATATCTCGTTCTCAGGGAAACACCGGATGAGCAATCTGTACAACTAAAACCAGACCTCAAGTTTCCCTGAGGGGGCGCTACAAAGGGCTCTAGTTCGGACCAACACTTAGACAAGCACTGGCCCGGGGGGGCTAAAATAAAGATGACCCTCGAGAGAGCGAGTCCAAAGGGAAAAGTAGGTGGTGGTGAGGCAAATGGTAAAACCAATGTTGGGCCTTGCTGGAGGAGTTTTATTCAAAGCGAACTGTCAAGGGGGTCCCATAAATCACCCAACCGCGTAAGGAACGCAAAATCCGGGAACATAACACCGGTATGACGGAAACTAGGGCGGCAAGAGTGGAACAAAACACCAGGCATAAGGCCGAGTCTTCCACCCTTTACCAAGTATATAGATGCATTAATAATATAAGAGATATTATGATATCCCAACCAAAATCCTGTCCACCATGGAGCAATCTTCAACTTCACCTGCAACTAGCAACGCTATAAGAGGGCCGAGCAAAGCGGTAACATAGCCAAACAACGGTTTGCTAGGAAGGGTGTCAAAGGTTAGAGGTTCATGGCAATCTGGGAGGCTTGATAAACAGGTGATAGGTAGCGCAACATAGCAATAGAACGAAGCAACTAGCATAGCAATGATAGTAGTGAGATCTAGGGTAGCGGTCATCTTGCCTGAAATCCCGCAAGGAAGAAGAACGAGTCCATGAAGAAGATGAAGCCACGAAGACGAACAAAGCGTAGACGAACGAATCCTCACGATCGCAACGAAACGGGAACTATCGAGAAGAAGCACACAACAGGTAAACACACCACACATATACAAGAAATGATGCACAACCAAGCATGATGGATGACCAGGCTACATGAAGCTACTCATGGCAAGAGATGATGCAAATAAGAACAACACATCAAGGCAAGTTTAAATGAGGCCGGGAACAACATATAACAATTCCGGTAAGTCCTCATATGCAAATTTCGAAATTGGTCCAAATCTGAACAAAACTTATGTTCAAGTTGTTAAACAGCAAGTTAAGATGCACAAAGATGATCTACACGAGATTCTAGTCAAGTTACATATAAAGTTCATTTAGTTTGGAGCTACGACCTAGAAAATATGAGCAAAACAAGTTAAACATGGCATTGATGCAAAATGCACACAAACATCAAGCAAACACCTCAAAACAAGGATTAAACATGATAATATGAAACTATGTGGTAAATCAAGGAAGTTTCGTATAGAGCACACCCAAAACGGAGCAACGGTGCAACACACACACATGAAACAAGTTATAGCAACAATCTGTCCAAAACAGCAACTAGGCATCTTGCAAGCGTCAAAACAACATGCTATAGTACCACAATATGAAAACAAAAGGCATGGACATGATGTACAGGTAAAGCATAACAAAACATGAACACTGAGCTATCTCCAGAAATCACTAGAACATGCTCAAACACACATGGCAATATTGCACATAATAAGAGTTTCAGATTTTGCAGAAATAACATCAGGTTGCAATGTTTAGAGCTATCAAACAACATGTTACAGGAACTTATCATGGCAAACAAAGGCATGGCATGGAACTACTAAATGCATAAAATAAAAGTCCTTTACAGACCATGAGCCAAAAAGGATCAGAAAATATGATGGCACCCATGTAAACATAGCAAGTTATATTACAGATTCAAACATGGCAGGAACAACAATAAGTAGTCATGTTTGTGAGCTTGTACCACTCACCACAGAGCAAAACATGGCATGGCAAGGCAACCAACAGTAATAAGGCATGTTTGTAAAGCTAAGCATGTCAAGAGCAAGTTCATAGGGTGCATGGATCACTAGCAACAATCATGGCAACAACTGAACTTAATGTTAACAGGCTGACATCAACATTATTTAGCAACTTTGGAGCAAGGAAACAACAATCTACAGCAAGCCATAAATGCAACCAGGGGCATGGATGGATAGATCATGACATGTAGAACAAAACACCCTTAGTCAACATCTCCATATTATGCATAGAATGACTAGTTGCAGTAGGTTTACATAGCATCACGAAATAACAGATTCAGCCTAGCAAAACAGCAACAAGTACCCTACTAAACAAGCTTGATTCACTCACCACAAGTCATTGCATGACAAGATAAGCATAGCATCAGCAAGAAGACATGTTTATGAAACAAACCAAGGCAATAACAAGTTCGTAGCATGCAAGGATCAACTGCAACAACCTTGGCAAAATTGAATAACATGTAAACAATCTGCCAGGAAACATTTTTGGAGCAAAAGTAGAGCACGAAACTGACATGCTAGGCTACTCCATAATTGCAAACATGGGCATGAATGGATAAAGCATAACCATATGTTCAAAACACCCTTACTGAAGTATCTCAAAAAATGCATGGATCTCTCTATAGCATCAAGTTTACATGGCATCAAAATAACAGCAGAACAGGGACTAAAATCAGCAACATCACGAAGCCTAGTTTACATGCTTGTGCTAGTCACCACATTGATCACAAAAATACATGGCATACACCCCTGTAAAGATGGCATGGCATAGATCAAAACACATGTAGACATCAACCTCATAGGATGCACCCATCAATCATGGCAAAAATGACAAAACAGCAAGTTCTGTTAAGAAACAGGAACTAACATTATGAAGCACACTTGCGACGACGATTCAGGCATCAACATGGACTCAAATTAACATGATGCAATGGAATGAAGTTAAGTACTCGTTGAGACAAACAATTTGACATATTACACGCACAAAACGGAGCTACAGATGCGGAGATATGATGCGATGAACATGGCATGATAATGTCAAAAAAATCAAGGACAGTGAAAAACGGGGTCAACCTCTTCTCAGATCCAGATCTGGCGCGGAGAACGAGGTTCGCCAGAGATGACGCCGGAGTTGACGGGGACGATGCCGGGGAGGCGGATCCGGGTCGGATCTCGCCGGATCCGGCCGGATATCGGCGAGGGACGGCGCAGGGACGTGGTGGCCAGCGCGGGAGGGGCGCGCAAGGCGAGGGCAGCACCGGATGGCGGCGCTCCGGTGGAGGGAGGCCGAGACGGCGGCGCTGGTGGGAACCCGGGGCGGCGGCGGAGCTGAGCCGCGCAGAGGCCGGCGGCGGGAGCTGGGCCGTGGAGGAGCCGGGGCGGCGGCGGAGCACGCCTGGGCGGCGGCGGCGCAGGGCGTGACGGTGGCCGGCGGAGGCGGCGATGGACGCGGGCGGTGCGGCGGCGATCCGGCGAAGGAGGCGGCGACGGGGAGCTCCGGCGGCTTGCCGAGGCGGCGGCGGCGCTCGCCGGAGGCGGGGTCGGGCTCCAGCGCGGGGAGGCAGGCGGAGCGGAGGCGCTCGGGCCCGGCGCGGCTCGGGCGGGCCGGCCTCGGGCCTCGCGGGCCCGCAACGGCGCGCGGCGGCGCTTGCCACGCGGCGGCCCGAGATAGGCTGGGAGCGGCGGCGCGGGGACGGGCGGATAATGTCCGGACGGGACGGACGTGTCCGGCGGCGCAGAGGAGGAGGAGTTAGGGTTCATCCGCGAAATTTCGGGGGAGAGGGCCTATTTGTAGGTAAAGGGAGCTAGGAGAGTCGAAATGGGGAGCGGTTTTCGGCCACGCGATCATGATCGAACGGCCGAGAGCATGGAGAGGAGTTTGCTGGGTTTTGGGCCACTTTGGAAGGGTGTTGGGCTGTAAAGAGAGAGGGGGCTTTCGGGCTACGCGGTTAACCGTTGGACTATCAAACGGACTCCAAATGGCACGAAACTTGACAGGTGGTCTACCGGTGGTATACCAAGGCCACTTGGCAAGCCTCGGTCCATTCCGAGAACGTTTAGCACCCACTCACGAAAAGAGAGAAGAGGGGGACGCCGGAGGACATAGGAGCGCCAGATTGCGAAACGGACAACGGGGAAAATGCTCGGATGCATGAGACGAACACGTATGCAAAATGAAATGCACATGATGACATGACAATATGCAACACGCAAGCAAAAGACATGGCAACAATGACGAATAACTGGCAGACACCTGGCGCAACGAATCTAGGGCGTTACAACACTCCTCCACTAACAAGAGATCTCGTCCTGAGATCTTAGGACCGAGACGGAAGGGAAAAGGGATGAGGTGAAACAAGAACTCAAGAGAATAAGCAAATAATTGAGAGCACTCGAGAAGAAGAGAGGAACGACGAGAATGGCGAGAATCGAAAGCTCACGGAATCAGATATACTATGAAACCACTCCGGTTAGAACGAGATAAGAAATGAATAAGACTGAAAGGATTTAGGCAGAACTCTGACTGAACATGGAAAGAATAGAACATGAACTTGAGAGGATGGAATGACACCTGACGAGAAGAGACAGACAATGCCTCCGGAAGAATTGAAAGCCTGGAAAGAAATGAACTTAGAAGGAAGGATTGAATGGAGTTGTTGAGAAAATCAACAACGTAAGAATAAGCTTGTTGTGGACTTATGGAAAACATCTCAAAATTTATGAGCTGATAACCGGCCTCGAGCGGAAAAGATTAAATAACTGGGAAGAAAGAAGAAATGCAAAACTCCATTTCAAAAGAATACGGAGAATTAATTGCACTTTGAGATGCAAGAAGGAAGATACTAGAACTCCTTGAACAAGAATCTTGATGAACACCTGAGGAATGGATTAAATCGTGAAGAACCACTATGAAGAACTCCGGAGACAAAAGACGATGAGATAGAATGAAGGATGAAATAATAAGATGAGCCTTGCGATGATTTAGATGGGGGGTTCCGACGAAAAGACTGAGGAAATTGAACTCCGGAAAGAAAAGAGGACAACACTTGGAACTAGAATTTATTCAATAAGAACAAACTCCGAAGGAAGGGATTAATCACCTTGAGAAATAAGAATAAGATTTATTGTATGCTTATCCTTCATCAAATTAAATTGATGACAAATAATGGATTTTGCATACTACTTATTCTTCTTGAAAAGGATTAAGGAGAAAAATGGCGCAAAACTTGAGAAAGTCTTCATGAACCACCGGTAGGATTCGAAAAAACGGATGGATTAATATGATAACAAAGGAAAAGGAGTCTGAAGGAACCACCATAAGATTTCGAAAAATGACTGATGAAAGAGACTTAATCACCGGGAAGAATTAGAAGGCAAATATGCTTGAGGGGATTTAGATGCAAAAGAACAGGGAGATCATGAGCTGATTGAAGAACACTTGAACGAAGCACTGGGATAATTGGATAACGATAGCTGAAATGTGGGGACGAAGAATTCTTCTGGAACGATGGCCTCCGGTGAAAAGAAATGCAAAACAACTCCTGACATACTCCAGATGGGTAAGAAAAGAATATCTGACGAATGGAATAATACAAGACGATCGCATGAAACTAGAACCACGAAACTTCGAGAGAACGGACAAAATTTAGAGGACAAACTCTTCTTTGGTCTTCAAATGACGACGAGAAAAACACCACCAAAATTGCTGAGATGCTCCGGGAAAATGAAAAACAAAGAGGAAGGGTTGAACCAAAGATGAAAAGAATTTGAAAGCGATCTTGGAGATGGCATCTGACTGATGAAACTCAATCTTACGTCACACTTGAAAAGGATTTGAGAATAACTCCGGGAAATCAGAAGAGTCAGGTAGGATCCTAGGAAAAGACCTGTGGGTTAGGGCCCACTGAAGAGAAAAACACCGTTGAAAAGGATTGTTGAAGAGATAGATGATGTACCAGAACAATTGAAATATTTGAATGAGGTGGCAACCTCGAATTGATTGGAACACAGACGAATCTTCTGAGATGTCTTGAACACTCCGGAAGGATAAACTAGCGAGAGGCGAACGAGCAGGGAAAACACTTGAGCTAAGGGAAAGAATATAATCACTACCGAAAAACTTGAATTGAGTCCACCAGAAAAGAGATGAAGACTGTCAGACAAACGAGAATTCACCGGTTGAAATAATTGAGGGAATACTAAAGAGACTCCACACGAATGAAAATTGATGTTCGAAAGAGACTCAGGCTCCGGGAAGAAGAGGGTGGGAGGGCGGGAAAACAAAGGTAACTTGGAAGGGAGAACCAACGAATATCTTGAAGAGGAAACACCGGTTGAAATAATTGAGGAAAGAAAGCAAAGACTTCACACGAGTAGGATGGATACTCAATTATGGACTCCGGCTTCGAGAAGAAAAGCGTGGGCGGGTGGGAAAAGAAAATAACTGAGGATTGAGACATAACTTCGTTGAGAGCAAACTGAGGATTGAACTTGCGATGATGAAGAGGGTCAAGTCAGCTTGACGAGAAATGCACCGGATCAAAAGAGCTGAGAACCAACGATCGGAAAAACCAACTGTGTGATCCTAAAGAAAGTTTGAAAGGCAAGAGAAGTAATTCAAAACGCCTACGTCAAGATTTCTTACCAGAGCGACGAAGAGGCTGAGGAGTAAAAAGAATTCCTACTCTTCGATATAACTAGACTCCGAAAACAGTTTTCTTCTAGACTCAACAACGGCCAAGCTACACGATCAATCAAGGGGGATACTAGGGTCGATCGAGGCTCTGATACCAACTTGTCACGCCCAATATGCGATACTATCCTAAAGAGACTCGAAGGTCCCACCAAGGATAGAACCGCATATTGAAACGCTTTTGCAAGGTGGATATCATTACATCAACATTACATAAAAGATGGGGATACATACATAAGGCATACAATGCCACTCGAATACAACATCATCATACACCAGAGCCACATCCGACTACGTATGAAACACAAACAGAAACTCAAACAACATCAACCCTGCTTGCCCAGGCTGCCGACCTGGAACCTATCCCCTGATCGAAGAAGCATAAGAAGAACTCAACACAAGCAAGCATCGCTCTCGCGTCATGATCATCACATAACCTGTACCTACAACTGTTGTGGTAGTAATCTGTGAGCCACGAGGACTCAACAATCCCATTACCATGGGTATCAAGACTAGCAAAGCTAAATGGGAAAGGAAGGGGTAAAGTGGTGAGGTTGCAGCAGCGACTAAGCATAATATGGTGGCTAACATACGCAAAAAAGAGCGAGAAGAGAGCAAGCGGAACGGTCGTGAAGCTAGCAATGATCAAGAAGTGATCCTGAACTCCTACTTACGTCAAACATAACCCAGAAATCGTGTTCACTTCCCGGACTCCGCCAAAAAGAGACCATCACGGCTACACACGCAGTTGATGCGTTTTAATTCGGATCTGGTGTCAAGTTATCTACAACCAGACATTAACAAATTCCCATCTGCCCATAACCGCGGACACGGCTTTCGAAACTTTAAACCCTACAGGGGTGTCCCAACTTAGCCCATGATAAGCTCTCGCAATCAACGAAGGATATACCTTCTCCCAGGAAGACCCGATCAGACTCGGAATCCCGGTTTACAAGACATTTCGACAATGGTAAAACAAGACCAGCAAGACCGCCCGATGCGCCGACAATCCCGATAGGAGCTGCACATATCTCATTCTCAGGGCAACACCAGATGAGCAATCCGTACAACTAAAACCAGACCTCAAGTTTCCCTGAGGGGGCGCTGCAAAGGGCTCTAGTTCGGACCAACACTTAGACAAGCACTGGCCCGGGGGGCTAAAATAAAAATGACCCTCGAGAGAGCGACTCCCAAGGGAAAAGTAGGTGATGGTGAGGCAAATGGTAAAACCAATGTTGGGCCTTGCTAGAGGAGTTTTATTCAAAGCGAACTGTCAAGGGGGTCCCATAAATCACCCAACCGCGTAAGGAATGCAAAATCCGGGAACATAACACCGGTATGACGAAAACTAGGGCGGCAAGAGTGGAACAAAACACCAGGCATAAGGTCGAGTCTTCCACCCTTTACCAAGTATATAGATGCATTAATAATATAACAGATATTATGATATCCCAACCAAAATCATGTCCACCATGGAGCAATCTTCAACTTCACCTGCAACTAGCAACGCTATAAGAGGGCTGAGCAAAGCGGTAACATAGCCAAACAACGGTTTGCTAGGAAGGGTGTCAAAGGTTAGAGGTTCATGGCAATCTGGGAGGCTTGATAAACAGGTGATAGGTAGCGCAGCATAGCAATAGAACAAAGCAACTAGCATAGAAATGATAGTAGTGAGATCCAGGGTAGCGGTCATCTTGCCTGAAATCCCACAAGGAAGAAGAACAAGTCCATGAAGAAGATGAAGCCACGAAGACGAACAAAGCGTAGACGAACGAATCCTCATGATTGCAACAAAACGGGGACTATCGAGAAGAAGCACACAACATGGTAAACACACCACACATATACAATACATGATGCACAACCAAGCATGATGCATGACCAGGCTACATGAAGCTACTCATGGCAAGAGATGATGCAAACAAGAACAACACATCAAGACAAGTTTAAATGAGGCCGGGAACAACATATAACAATTCCGGTAAGTCCTGATATGCAAATTTCGAAATTGGTCCAGATCTGAATAAAACTTATGTTCAAGTTGTTAAACAGCAAGTTAAGATGCACAAAGATGATCTACACGAGATTCTAGTCAAGTTACATATAATGTTCACTTAGTTCAGAGCTACGGCCTAGAAAATATGAGCAAAACAAGTTAAACATGGCATTGATGCAAAATGCACACAAACATCAAGCAAACACCTCAAAACAAGGATTCAATATGATAATATGAAACTATATGCAAAATCAAGCAAGTTTCGTATAGAGCACACTCAAAACGGAGCAACGGTGCAACACACACACATGAAACAAGTTATAGCAACAATCTGTCCAAAACAGCAACTAGGCATCTTGCAAGCGTCAAAACAACATGCTATATTACCACAATATGAAAACAAAAGGCATGGACATGATGTATAGGTAAAGCATAACAAAACATGAACACTGAGCTATCTCCAGAAATCACTAGAACATGCTCAAACACACATGTCAAGATTGCAAATAATAACAGTTTCAGATTTTGCAGAAATAACATCAGGTTGCAATGTTTAGAGCTATCAAACAACATGTTACAGAAACTTATCATGGCAAACAAAGGCATGGCATGGAACTAATAAATGCATAGAACAAAAGTCCTTTACAGACCATGAGCCAAAAAGGATCAGAAACTATGATGGCACCAATGTAAACATAGCAAGTTGTATTACAGATTCAAACATGGCAGGAACAACAATAAGTAGTCATGTTTGTGAGCTTGTACCACTCACCACAGAGCAAAACATGGCATGGAAAGGCAACCAACAGTAATAAGGCATGTTTGTGAAGCTAAGCACGGCAAGAGCAAGTTCATAGGGTGCATGGATCACTAGCAACAATCATGACAACAAGTGAACTTAATGTTAATAGGCTGACAGCAACATTATTTAGCAACTTTGGAGCAAGGATACAACAATCTACAGAAAGCCATAAATGCAACCAGGGCATGGATGGATAGAGCATGACATGTAGAATAAAACACTCTTAGTAAACATCTCCATATTATGCATAGAATGACTAGTAGCAGCAGGTTTACATAGCATCACGAAATAACAGATTCAGTCTAGCAAAACAGCAACAAGTACCCTACTAAACAAGCTTGATTCACTCACCACAAGTCATTGCATGGCAATATAAGCATAGCATCAGCAAGAAGACATGTTTATGAAACAAACCAAGGCAAGAACAAGTTCGTAGCATGCAAGGATCAACTACAGCAACCTTGGCAAAATTGAATAACATGTAAACAATCTGCCAGGAAACATTTTGGAGCAAAAGTAGAGCACGAAAATGACATGCTAGGCTACTCCATAATTGCAAACAGGAGCATGAATGGATAGAGAATAACCATATGTTCAAAACACCCTTACTGAAGTATCTCAAAATATGCATGGATCTCTCTATAGCATCAAGTTTACATGGCATCAAAATAACAGCAGAACAGGGACTAAAATCAGCAACATCACGAAGCCTAGTTTACATGCTTGTGCTAGTCACCACATTGATCACAAAAATACATGGCATACACCCCTGTAAAGATGGCATGGCATAGATCAAAACACATATAGACATCAACCTCATAGGATGCACCCATCAATCATGGCAAAAATGACAAAAGAGCAAGTTCTGTTAACAAACAGGAACTAACATTATGAAGCACACTTGCGACGACGATTCAGGCATCAACATGGACTCAAATTAACATGATGCAATGGAATGAAGTTAAGTACTCGTTGAGACAAACAATTTGACATATTACACGCACAAAACGGAGCTACAGATGCGGAGATATGATGCGATGAACATGGCATGATAATGTCAAAAAAATATCAGGGACAGTGAAAAACGGGGTCAACCTCTTCTCAGATCCAGATCTGGCGCGGAGAACGAGGTTCGCCGGAGATGACGCCGGAGTTGACGGGGACGATGCCGAGGAGGCGGATCCGGGCCGGATCTCGCCGGTCCGACCGGAGCTCGGCGAGGGACGGCGCAGGGACGTGGTGGCCGGCGCGGGAGGGGCGCGCAAGGCGAGTGCAACACTGGATGGCGGCGCTCCGGCGGAGGGAGGCCGAGACGGCGGCGCCGGTGGGAACTCGAGGCAGCGGATGAGCTGAGCCGCGCAGAGGCCGGCGACGGGGGCCGGGCCGTGGAGGAGCCGGGGCGGCGGCGGAGCACGCCCGGCCGGCGGTGGCGCGGGGCGTGATGGTGGCCGGCGGAGGCGGCGACGGACACGGGCGGCGCGGCGATGATCCGG
Source organism: Triticum aestivum (assembly GCF_018294505.1). Classification (NCBI taxonomy): domain Eukaryota; kingdom Viridiplantae; phylum Streptophyta; class Magnoliopsida; order Poales; family Poaceae; genus Triticum; species Triticum aestivum. The sequence continues at coordinate 610,136,400 of NC_057798.1, read as the reverse complement.
CGAAGGAGGCGGCGAAGGGGAGCTCCAGCGTCTTGCCGCGGCGGCGGCGGCGCTCGCCGGCGGCGGGGTCGGGCTCCAACGTGGGGAGGCAGGCGGAGCGGAGGCGCTCGGGCCCGGCATGGCTCGGGCGGGCCGGCCTCGGGCCTCGCGGGCCCGCGGTGGCGCGCGGCGGCCCGGGATAGGCTGGGAGCGGCGGCGCGGGGACGGGCGGACAATGTCCGGACGGGACGGACGTGTCCGGTGGCGCAGAGGAGGGGAGTTAGGGTTCAGCCGCGAAATTTCGGGGGAGAGGGCCTATTTGTAGGTAGAGGGAACTAGGAGAGTCCAAATGGGGAGCGGTTTTCAGCCACGCGATCGTGATCGAGCGAACAAGAGCATGGAGAGGAGTTTGTTGGGTTTTGGGCCACTTTGGAAGGGTGTTGGGCTGCAAAGAGAGAGGGGGCTTTCGGGCTACGCGGTTAACCGTTGGAGTATAAAACGGACTCCAAATGGCACGAAACTTGACAGGCGATCTACTCGTGGTATACCAAGGCCACTTGGCAAGCCTCGGTCCATTCCGAGAACGTTTAACACCCACTCACGAAAAGAGAGAAGAGGGGGACGCCGGAGGACATAGGAGCGCCGGATTGCGAAACAGACAACGGGGAAAATGCTCAGATGCATGAGACGAACACGTATGCAAAATGAAATGCACATGATGACATGACAATATGCAACACGCAAGCAAAAGACATGGCAACAATGACGAATAACTGGCGGACACCTGGCACAACGAATTCGGGGAGTTACATGGGCCCGGCCGTCAGTGTCTCCGGCCTCCGGCTTCTCCGCCGACTATTTGGGCCCGCCGCCTAGTGGGCCCTGCTGGCTGGTTTGGTACGGAGCCGACAGGCCGTCTCCGCCGCTGGCGGGTCCTGTCGGCGGCTGCTCACTATAGTCGTGCTGCTAATGACGCGGGCTCGGTCAGCTCAATGTGGCTACAGTCCTGCCGCCTAGCGGGAGATCGCTGTAGCCACACCTGTTCTCATCAGGTTAATGATGTACTTTCTTCGGGGCAAGGGACGGCCGCCTACTGGAGGCCGGTCTTCCTCAGGTCTGACTGGTTTGGCATCCGCCATCTTCTGTGGCATCACTGCCCGATAGGGCCTGCGGCTGGCGGGCCGTACTGACAGGTCGTCGTGAGGAACAGGGCTCCGCCTGTCCAGAGTGACATCAGAGGGAAGTGGCAATAGTGCCATGTCGTGAGGAGATCTCCGCCTGTACAGGGCACTGTGGCCACGGCCAGCCCGAGATTCGGGGGCGAGGGGCTTCACTGTAGCCACGCTCTATCTCGTCCTCTTGATGGGGGCACAAACTCTGAGGGCGCCAGGTGGCCGCCAGCACGATGCCGCCCTCTCTGGGAGCCGGTCGCTCTTGGTGCCATCTGCTGGTGGTTGGCCATCCTCCGATGGCCTGCCTCTGAGCCAACCGGCCCCCGGAGAGCAGAGCTTCAGCTTGGGTCACTGCGGGGCGAAGCTGGCCCAAAGTTTTGTCATGTCCAGGGACTCGGGTGAGGCTACCTGTGGCCCATTACTCCGACACAAATAAAGAATTTTAATTTCAGTTATCGGAAAGGTTTGAGAGTATCTACAGTTTGCCCTCTCTAATAATTATGGTTTGTTGTGTTCGACCTAAACTTGGTCAAACTTTACAAAGTTTGACTTCAGTCAAATCTAATATGCGGAGTAAATAAAAATGGAGGGCTACTACGGCCATCCCGGTTTTTAGTCCACACCATTTTTTTAATCAAAGTTAATAGCTGGACAAATAAAATTACAGGGGTGCTGGAGACAAAGTTGTGAGAAGGCTTATAAATCAATGCAAAACTTATGCTCTTAGTACCAATGTCGATCCTTCTTCGAGGAAACATTTGGTTCATAGCCAATTGTGTGATAAAATTGCACCAACGTGAAAGACGAATGCGTCTCCAATGCAACCAAGGTGAACTAATGAAGGATATCATCTTTGTGGGTAACAAGCAAAGAGCACTGATGGAAGACAACTTGTTTTTCATTGAAAATCAATCAGCTTCACCAGCCGACGCAACCATGAGGTGCAACTATGAGCATCGATAGGTCATCATGGTGATGCATCATCCGTTTGGCATCAAGTTTGGGTGAGGCACCTATGAAGTTCGACAAATCCTCACTGTGGTCTGTTTCTTCTCAGTAATCAAGCTGGAGGAAGGAAGAACCACGTGGCAGAGGACAGTGAGGCGGAACAACAATGGCCATCCAATTTTGTGCAGTTCCACTAAAATTGAGGAAGACATGCCCAGGTATGGAGATACGCATCGCTGTTTCCAAAAATATAAAAAAGGGATATAGTGTTGTTACTTTGTTTTGGCAGTGGTACAAGATTAACAACAACATCTCAATTGTCAATAATAATTAATGAAAAGTACACCAACAAACAGAAGCATCATGATTATCTTGATGGAAACTAAACTAGGATACCCGAGAAAAAAAAGCATTTCTTCATTTAACCAGTGATAGTATTAGATTAGCAGCAGCAATTGAGCATATGGACAATGACCGCACAACCACCATGTACTTTTTGTCGAAACAACATGTATACCTCCACTGAGGCATAAATCAGGACAACTTTTCGAGTGGCATTTCCTCTATAATAGTAGGTGATGTTGGACTAGCCGATGAACCCTATCTATTATACATGGGGAGCTAGGGAGTAGTCGCATAGAAGAAAACCCGCATGCAACGACCTAGGGAGCTGGACCAGTATAAGAAGTTATACCTCAGGTGGGTGAGATGTCGCTTAGGCGGGCGGGCGGGATCTGCCCACACGACGGCAGCGAACAAGGGCGCGGAGGACCTTCGTCTATGCCAGCGCTGGCTCCAAGAGGACGGTGTGCATTGGCTTCATCCATCGCCGACGGCGACAACATCAATGTTGCACCTCCTCACTTCCCGTAGTGGACGGGATTTGGCTGGATCTGTGACCACCGATGAGGAGAGAGATAGAGTGGACACTGTCATCTTGTTTTGATATGGAGAGGGTGAGAGAGCGAGACGCGAGAAACCCTATCAAACAAGAGGCTATAATGGAGTAAAAAAATCTCTCCATAGCAGTGGTTTTAAATAGAATACGCATGTTCCCAGAAAAAAGAAACGAAAACTGGTGGACAATTTGTTAACGTACCAAGAAAGAAAACTCGATCAAAAACAAACCCCCGCTTCCAGGTCACGAGAGTCATCGCGCACACACACATATACATAGACATGCATATCCGTGTTTACATAAAATTCCATTTCCATCTCCATCTCCAATCATATTTGTCCAACTGGCACATTATTTATGTTCTTAATTATATACGCAGCAATATTAACATACAACATCTCTTGTTTGCGGGTGTCCGGACCGCTGCCATGGCTGCTCCTGACCAAGCCGAACCCTCTTCATCACCCGCGCGTGCTTCCCGCCCAAAACGGCCAGTGCCGCATTCATATGCCCGGCCAGAGTGGATGCAACCTCTCACTGGTGTCGGCATTGAAGCGGTGCACGGGCTGAGAGAGTGTCCCCCGTGCCGCTTTCTGGTGCACGCGACTGCTCCGTGTTCGAAGGTCGCAATAGACGGACACAATATGCATGTAAAAAGTTCTTGGGAGTCCGTGCTATAGTTAGCTGTCCTCCCCCAACTCGTCAATCTCTTCCAGTCGTGCTAGTACTCCATGGCGTGATCTATCGACAAGCAGGCGGGAAAGTTATCGTATACTCAGTTTGCGGTGAGTGGCATGCCGAGCGACCGTGTGGGGTCGAGCCATGGAGTAGGGTGAGACACAGACGTAATTTAAACGTTGGTTTTGCTCGATGGCGCAATCCAACGAAATGAAATGTTGGTTTCTCTCCGTTTCCATTTTTTCTCCGGAAAAACTGAAACTTTCCACTCCATTTTCATTCCTACTCCAAGGTTGCCCTATTATAACGTTCCATCAAATACAAAGGAAAACTAACATGCATGTTGATGCATCTCAATGATTCACAGATCATAGCCAATATTTACTTCACAACTAAAGACAAAAGTTATGAGAGCATGTACAAAATAAAAACTACTGGTGGGTTCACTACAACTTAAACCCTAAACGCTAAACAGGATTTAATTTCCTGGCTAGGTAGAACCTGTCAAAGGAAAGACGGTTGGCACCCTCGGATCATAAGATGCTTTTGTGCAGTTCCACTAAAATCGAGCTGAGCATCCCTGATGGCCAAGATATTGCAGAAGTGTGATTAGAATAATAGTATTGGCACTATTCATGAGACATAAACTCATCACAAGTAGAAGCTGGTAGAAGTAGAGAAAGATCGACATGGAGATGGAGCTACGTGGGGAGCTGCGGCAGTGGAGCAAGCCGGCTCCAAAAGGAAGATGTACTACCTGGGACGTCGAGCTATAGCTAGAAGGGCGGTTGGGACGCGGCATCGGCCCATACCGCGGTGACTCCTGATTGGGATGCACCAACTGTGGGTTTTCTCCCGCTGAAGTCGACCGCGTCTACACAGAACATTGTTCCCTTCCCCCAGTTGTGCGATCAGGCCGGATATGTGACCAGCGGTGTGGCCACCGTCGTTCTATGCTTGTGAAGAGAGCAACCCAAGCAAGGAGGCTTGTAGCTTAGGCTCCTGTTAGTGTATATATAGTGGTTTTCTTTTTCTTTGCATATCAACCATTTTATATTGCGTACGTGTCATTGAAGACTGAAATGATGGTTGCTTCTTCCGACTAACTTACTGTGTGATTTGACTACTCCTTGGTGGACCCTACACATACTCCCCCTACTTGTATGTCCGTTCCTGAGTCTCACTTGTACTTATCTCTATTTTCTGGCATGACATGTAGACAGGATGTGCATAGAGAAATTTTGTTACTGCACGTTGTTACGTAGTACTAGTATTGTACTACTAGTCCCTACTCCCTCCTTCCGGTTTATTACTGGTACTCCCTCCGTCCTGGCTTATTGGTCCCCTTTGTACTCAATTCATGGGCTCGTTTTCCACAAGAAAATTGTCTTTACCAACATATTAATATCGGGAATGCATGTGTGAACAACGACTGATTAAACATTGCATGCAACATTTCGACAAAGCATTGACTTGTGAACATGTGAATGTAAGGGACTACAACCTCATGCATGCATGCAACAGTCACACATACACATGCATGCAAAAACACACGCAATTCCCTAATGCATGCATGTCCGAGCACACGACAGAACACACACGGTCACGCTCAAGTTCTCAACCTACACGTGCATGCACACACATACTCAGCCAGGGTGAGCTAGTGACCGTATAAACACCGGAAAATGTATATATTGAGCGCAATGAGCGTATTATGAAGTCCACTGACCATACTTTTACAAATATACAGTGACAGACAGTGTATTTATCTCGTTTGAAATTAATCCATATTAACCGGAGAGGAGGCAGTATGGACTAGCATTACTTTGATGTGTCTCGTCAACTTCTCGAACAAGGAGAAGCTTGCAGGACGGGAGAAGCTTGCACGCGGTGGCTCACAGGACAAGGAGAAACATTTGACTAATGCAAGCTCTCCCTCGCTCAGGCGGTGGACGTGCAACAGTTAATTTAGTGTCAGATTGCCAAAAGCATACACTATACTAGTAATATTATTGTTCGACTTCCCGAAGAGGTGAACAGCCAAGCGCAAAGTTTACTAGTACTAGTTCTTCTACTATAGTCTATAGAGGTATGTACTAAACTACTAGGAACCAGATGGAGGAGTGTCTGCACTCTTATTATATTTTTTATAAGGTGATAAAGCAATCTTCAACACATTTGGTTCTCTTCGAGGGTTCTCGCATGTGATAATGGAAGTTGATTGCATCGAACACTCGCCACAATTCTCGCTTAATTCTGGCTCATATCCTATTACAAATAGGAGCACTCGGTAATATTTCCTCCTTTTTTGTTATTCAACATGTAAATAGGTCAGGAAACCTTGTGGCGCATCTTTGTGCGAAATGTGCTTGCTGCACTTTGAATGTGGCCGAGAGCTGGCTTGATGAAACACCTCGCTTCTGACTTCTTTTTTTGCAGGGACATCGCTTCCTAGGGACTACTGTCTTGGCCGATCGTCCTAAGAATGCTTATATATGAATAAAGCTCTCTCATTTACCCGAAAAATGATTAAGCCATATTAACCAGAAAGGAGGGAGTATGGACTAGCACTACTTTTTGGTGTGTCCCGTCAACTCGCAAAACGAGGAGAAGCTTGCAGGACAAGGTGAAGCTCGCTTATGCCTTTTGACTAATGCAACCTACCCTCGCCCAGGCAGTGGACATGCATCAGTTCATTCGGTGTCAGATTGCTAGAGGCATACACTGTAGTACCCAACATGCAGAGTACCTTCATTGTTTGACTTCATGAAGGGGCGAAGAGCCTAGCGCAAGGTTTAGTAGTACGAGTAGTACTACTACCAGAACCGCATGGTGGAGTGTCTATACTCTTTTTTTCTCTGATAAAGTACACATTTATTCGGGAGAAGGGCAGAAAACAGCAGCCCAATAGTATAGTATTAAAAAACATCGAACATGTAATGATGATATCGATCAACCATGCTTGAATATATCTTGGCCTCCATGCGAGCCCGTCTGTGTGTTCTCACTCCTCGTCTCTCTCAAGGAACAGAGGGTTGTCCATTTTGCCATCAATTAAGATCGGTTTACTCACACTCTGGTCCCACATGTCAGTGATATGCCAAGAGGAGGTGCGTTGACCGACTGGCCATACGCGTACTTGGTTTTGCACCTTCATACTACTCCTCCCTCCATCATAGTTTACAGGGTGCGCTTCATTATGATGCATTTCTCTCATTGCATTTCCACCACCAGAGAGACTTTAGATGCGTTTTGCTTAATGCTCAATTAATTAGGGTGTGATAACCGCAATCAAGTCCACAATTTTCTCTCGATGTACTACGGAGTGGAGTAAGTGCATGCATGTGTGTACCCGGGGTGGAAGCACTGCATGCATGTGTGTACACATTATTTCCTCTAGTAATAGACAATGTGCTATAACTACCAATGCTATTTTTCAGGCCGATCGCTAGTCGCCTTGGTCCCAGAGATTTTTTCTTTTTTTGAAGCGCGCTCTATAAACAGTGATGGATGGAGTAATATGAGCGGATTCAAAGAAGAGCGTATTGATGGTTGCTTCTTCTGAGAAACTTGCAGTGGGAAAGGTGGGGCTTATGATTTGACTGCTCATTACTCACTATTAATGCGGAGCAACGAACAGGCTGAGTCTCCCATGCGGATGTGCACTACTCCCTCGGTTCTTAAATATACTCCAAAGTATTTGTCTATCTAGAGATTTCAACGAGTGACTACTCAAATATTTGTCTTTTTAGAGATTCAAATGGACTACTACATATGGATTTATATAGACATATTTTAGAGTGTAGATTCACTCATTTTGCTCCGTATGTAGTCACTTGTTGAAATCTCTAGAAAGACAAATATTTAGGAACGGAGGGAGTGCACATTCGAAGCAAAATGAGTGAATCTACACTCTAAAATATGCCCATTTGAAATTTGTAAAAAGACAAATATTTAGGAACGAAGGAGTATAATTTTGTGCATGGCACATGGACCCGGATGCTGAAGAGGCTAATGACAATGCTATAAGGCTTCCAGCATTTGTTTACATAATTGACGTACTATACAAATAATTTTCCAGGGACATGAAATTGTACAATGGTGTGAGCTTTCAGCTTTTGTTTCGTGTGTCTTGCCATCGATGCTCTTTCGGAAACAATAAAAAAGTAACTTCCTTGCTAATGCATCTCAATTATTAGCAGATCAGAGCTAATATTTACATCACAACTGAAGACAAAGTTGTGAGAAGGTGTTAAATTAAAATTGATTCATGCTTTCATTGGCAGCAACGTCCCCCCAGCTCTGTCTAAATCAACAAGGCATGTTGGGAAAAAAAGTAGCTGTCTGGAGCATGCAACATTCCGATCATTTTGTGCAGTTCCACTAAAATAGAGCTGAGCGTCCCTGTTCCAAAGATATTAATTGTGATTACGATAATAGAGGACTGCTGATGAAATAATAAACACACAAATAGAAGTCGGTCACCTTTGCAGTCTCTCTTAAGACTAACTAGTTGGAGAAGATTAGGCTCGGAGTTGGATGAGGAGGATAGAGCAAAACAAATCTCCCTTTGTGCAGTCGAACTGAAATGTAGAGACGTTGCCCGTGTGACATTTTAGTACAACTACACAAAACACTCTTAAGAAAAAAAGTGATTTGTGCAGTTCACCAAAAGGTCGCAATAGCAATGAGGTGAAATGGATAGCCCTGTTTGCAAAAAAGAGGTAGAAAGGAAATAATTACTGGCCAATAACAGTTGATGACACATGTGACGACAAAAAAGAAGCATATTCCTTGTCCTAAGGGAAGATAACAGCATAGTTGTGTTTGTCTAAAATGGTGTGAGGACGAGATTGCAATATGGAAAGTACGTCGGACGAGCTATGTTTTGGGAAAAGAACTATGGAAGATCCACATGCAGCGATGTGGGAAGACGGGCAGTGGAGCAAGGCCGGAGGGGATACCTGGAGGTCGTCGGGATGTAACTAGGTGAGCGACGGCGGGCGGAATCTGCCCATACTGCGGCAGCGAGCACGTGGCATAGGCCCTACCACGCGGGAGATTGGTCAGAGAGCACAGCGTGTACCCAGATCAGGACGTGCTACCTCGGTCGGCAGACAGGATGAGGTCAGATCAGTGACCAATGGTGAGAGAGAGAGAGAGGCCACCGCAGCCTTGTGTGAGATACTTTGAAGAGAGACAAACCCAGGCAGGCAGGCTCCATTGTATATAGTGGAGCGAACTACCTTTTTCTCCATAAAAATCATTTTATCTGTGTACGTGCCATTGAGCGATATAACTTTATTTCAAAATAACGCGCCAATGCATCAAGTCCAACTTTCTTTCGTGCACGCGTGGTACATGATACGTCTCCAACGTATCTATAATTTATGAAGTATTGATGCTATTATATTATCTGTTTTAGATGTTTAATGGGCTTTATTATACACTTTTATATTATTTTCGGGACAAACCTATTAACCAAAGGCCCAGCCATATTGCTGTTTTTTTGCCTATTTCAATGTTTCACGAAAAAGGAATATCAAACGGAATCCAAACGGAATGAAACCTTCGAGAGAGTTATTTTTGGAACGGAAGCAATCCAGGAGACTTGGACTTGAAGCAAGGGAAGCTTCGAGGTGGCCACGAGGCAGGGAGGTGCGTCCCCCCTCTGGGTGCCCCCCCATCCTCATGGGCCCCTCGAGGCTCCCCTGACCGACTTCTTTCGCCTATATATGACCATATACCCTAAAACCTTCAGGGAGAAAGATAGATCGGCAGTTCCGCCGCCGCAAGCCTCTGTAGCCACCAAAAACCAATCGGGGCCCTGTTTCAGCACCCTGTCGGAGGGGGGGATCCCTCACCGATGGACATCTACATCATCCCAGCGATCTCCATGACGAGGATGGAGTAGTTCACCCTCGGGCCTGAGGGTATGTACCAGTAGCTATGTGTTTGATCTCTCTCTCCCTCGTGTTCTTGAGGTGATACGATCTTGATGTATCGCGAGCTTTGCTATTATAGTTGGATCTTATGATGTTTCTCTCCCTCTACTCTCTTGTAATGGATTGAGTTTTCCCTTTGAAGTTATCTTATCGAATTGAGTCTTTAAGGATTTGAGAACACCTTATGTATGTCTTGTCGTGCTTATCTGTGGTGAAAATGGGATATTCACGTGATCTACTTGATGTATGTTTTGGTGATCAACTTGTGGGTTCAGTGACCTTGTGAACTTATGCATAGGGGTTGGCACATGTTTTCATCTTGACTCTTCGGTAGAAACTTTGGGGCACTCTTTGAAGTACTTTGTGTTGGTTGAATAGATGAATCTGAGATTATGTGATGCATATCGTATAATCATGCCCACGGATACGTGAGGTGACATTGGAGTATCTAGATGACATTAGGGTTTTGGTTGATTTATGTCTTAAGGTGTTATTCTAGTATGAACTTTATGCTAGATCAAACGGAAAGAATAGCTTCGTTTTATTGTAGTACGGACTCTTGAATAGATCGATCAGAAAGAATAACTTTGAGGTGGTTTCATACCCTACAATAATCTCTTCGTTTGTTCTCCGCTATTAGTGACTTTGGAGTGACTCTTTGTTGCATGTTGAGGGATACTTATATGATCCAATTATGTTATTATTGTTGAGAGAACTTGCACTAGTGAAAGTATGAACCTTAGGCCTTGTTTCCTAGCATTGCAATACCATTTACACTCACTTTTATCACTTGTTACCTTCCTGTTTTTATATTTTTCAGATTACAAATACTCATATCTACCATCCATATTGCACTTGTATCACCATCTCTTCGCCAAACTAGTGCACCTATACAATTTACCATTGTATTGGGTGTGTTGGGGACACAAGAGACTCTTTGTTATTTGGTTGCAAGGTTGTTTGAGAGAGACCATCTTCATCCTACGCCTCCCACGGATTGATAAACCTTAGGTCATCCCCTTGAGCGAAAATTTCTACTGTCCTACAAACCTCTGCACATGGAGGCCCCACAACATCTACAAGGAGAAGGTTGCATAGTAGACATCAAGCTCTTTTCTGGCGCCGTTGCTGGGGAGGTGAGTGCTTGAAGGTATATCTTTAGATCTTGCAACCAAATCTTTTAGTTTCTTGTTTTATCACTAGTTTAGTCTATAAACGAAAACTACAAAAAATGGAATTGAGTTTGTCTCATACGCTTCATCTTTTTAATATCTTTCGTGAAAATGATGGAAAGGAAAATTGTGCTCAAGTGCTAGAAGAAGAAATCTATAAAATGTTTGGCACTAAATCTTTGAATGATGAGCATGATTGCAATGTTTTTAGTATGAATTCCTTGAATATCCATGGTACTAATGATGATTGCACTAGTCATGATGAAAATGTCTCCTATAAGCATGTCAATTTTTGTGGAGTGCATAGAGTTTGCAAGGACACACCAAATAGAGAAGATAGATTTTGCAAGAGGCATAAGTATTTAGAAACTAAATGGTTGCAATAAAGGCTAGATGTGAGTGTTGAAAATTTAAAATATCTTTACCGTACTTGTGAACTTTGCAATGAACATGGTCATTCAAATCTCCGATGCAAATTGTTTCATGATCGAATCGTGTCCAAAAATTGTGATGACTTGATTTCCCTTGCGCATCATAATGAACTTAGTTTGCTTTTGGGGTATGAAGAAATGAAACATTTAACTAAGGGTATTCCAGAATTTAACCTTAAGAAATTTCTTGATATTGATCTACAGGAAATTTATATCTATTGTGCGGTGAATTGCATTGAAAATCCTTATATTGCCAATTACATAGAGAAAAGAAAGCAAATAGAAGATGAAGAGAATACTAATGAAAGGGAAGAGACTTACCAATATCCTCCTATTATTTCTTATGATGAATTAGGTAACGAGGAGGAGCTTTCTATTCAACCAATCTCATTAATAAGGAGCTAAAAAAGAGGGTTAAACCCATACATGATGTGAAAAAGAAAAAGAAAAGAAGTAGAAGAAAAGGTAGAAAGGTATCCCTCCCAAATGATGGTGCTCCTATTAGTCATTGTGATGATGATAATTGCTATACTATTGGTGCTATCCATACTATTAATGATGAGAGTGATTATGTTTATGATATGAAAAGGCCCAAGCTTTGGGATGCTATGTTTGATGAGAATGACATATTTGAGAATATATTTGCTGCAATTAATGTTTGTCCCAAGCTTGGGGGTGCTATGTTTAATGAAGATGATATTTTTAGCCTCCCAAGTTTTGATATGAAAATTTGTTATGATGATAGCATGTCTCCTACTTATGATGATTATATTGATGAAAGTGGGTTTGGAAGAGTGTCAACTTTAGGAAGTAATGATCCCACTATTTTGGAGAATGTTGAATCTTATTGTGATGAACATGAAAGTGGATTTGGAGAGGTCATGACTTTATTTAGTGATGATTCCACTATCTTGGAAGAGGTTTCAATCGATTATGATGTGAACAAAGTTGTTACTTATGATGATTATTGTGATGAAACTTATGCTATAAAAAGTAGTGATGGTTATATTTATAAAACTTGTCATGATTATGATTACCCTTTCTCTCAACATTACTCTTTTAATATGGAAACAATTTATAGTATTCAAATCTCTTATGATACTTCCACTATTCCGAATGAGAAGAAATTTGCTTATGTGGAGAGTAGTAAATTTTCTATGCAAGTAGATCATGAAAAGAATGATTTATGTTCTGGTTATATTGTTGAATTCATTCATGATGCTACTGAAAATTATTATGGGGGAGGAACATATGCTTGTAGGAATTGCAATAATATCAAGTTTCCTCTCTATGTGCTTAAAGTTTTGAAGATATGTGTGTCTTGCCTTCCTATGCTAGTTGATTATTGTTCCCATAAGTTGTTTGCTCACAAAATCCCTATGCATAGGAAGTGGGTTAGACTTAATTGTTCTGGTCATATTCTTCATGATGCTCTCTTTATGTTTCAATTCTTATCCTTTTATGTGAGCATCATTGAAATCATCATGCCTAGCTAGGGGCGTTAAACGATAGCGCTTGTTGGGAGGCAACCCAATATTATTTTTGTTCCTTGATTTTGTTTACTGTTTAGTAATAAATAATTCATCTAGACTCTGGTTAGATGTGGTTTCATGTTTTAATTAGTGTTTGTGCCAAGTAGAACCTTTGGGAAGACTTGCGTGAATTATTTATGATCTTGCTGTAAAAAACACAAACTTTTGCACTCACGAGATTAGCTGTCATTTTTTACTGGAGAGTGATTTTAAGTTGATTCATTTTGCAGATAATTAATACACAAATTCCTCAGGTCCAACAGTTTATTTCAGAATTTTTGGAGTTGCATAAGTATTCTAATGATACAGATTATTACAGACTATTCTGTTTTTGACAGATTCTGTTTTCATTGTGTTGTTTGCTTATTGTGATGAATCTATGAGTAGTATCGTAGGGTATGAACCATAGAGAAGTTGGAATACAGTACATATTACACCAATATGATATTAGAATGAGTTCAAAACAGTACCTAAGTGGTGGATTTATTTTCTTATACTAACAGAGCTTACGAGTTTTGTGTTGAGTTTTGTGTTGTGAAGTTTTCAAGTTTTGCGTAAAGGTTTGATGGACTATGGAATAAGGAGTGGCAAGAGCCTAAGCTTGGGGATGCCCAAGGAATCCCAAGGTAATATTAAAGGACAACCAATATCCTAAGCTTGGGGATGCCCCGGAAGGCATCCCCTCTTTCGTCTTCGTTCATCGGTAACATTACTTGGAGCTATATTTTATTTACCACATGATATGTGTTTTGCTTGGAGAGTCATTTTATTTTGTTACTATTTTCTTGCTGTTATTTATAATAATGTTTTGCGTCTATATTTTCAATAAAAATGTCAAGGATAGCCTTTACCATGCTTAGTTTGCAAGTATACATTTTGCTGTTTCAAAACAGAAAGTTTACCGCTGTTGCAAAACTTCCCTAGAAAAGTCAGAGAATGATATAATGTTGAAACTTTTTGCATTTTTAGATCTGATAAATTTTATACAGTGTAGTATTTTTCTCATAATTTTTGGAGTTAGCCAAGTATGATGAATCTTGCATTCTTTACTGACTATACTGTTTTGGCAGATTGCTGTTGTGTTTGCATTGTTTGCATATGTTTGCTTGTTTAATTATTATATTTGAGGATAGGAGTATTAAATATGCGGAGACATTTAGTATGCAATGTTGAATAATAATGTTAGTAATTTGTTACAGTAGAGAATGATAAGGTTATTGCATTGTTTTATACTAACTTATCTCACGAGTTCTTGTTGAGTTTGGTGTGGATGAAGCTTTCGAGATTTAGGAAACCGAGATATAAAAGCAATTAAGGACACAAAAAACCTCAATATTGGTGATGCCCAAGGCACCCCAAGATAATATTTCAAGAAGTATCAAGCATCTAAGCTTGGGGATGCCCCGTTAGGTGAGGGAGTCCTGGATTAGGGGGTATCCAGACAGCCGCACTATATACATCGTCCGGACTATTGAAGCATAAGGATACAAGACTCAAGACTTCGGCTCGTGTTCGAATGGGACTCTCCTTTGCGTGGAAGACAAGCTTGGCGATCCGGATATTATATTTCCTTCCTTGTAACCGACTCCATGTAAACCCTAGCCCTCTCCGGTGTCTATATAAACCGGAGAGGATGGTCCTTAGATGGCCGATCACAATTACAATCATACCATCATAGGCTAGCTCCTAGGGTTTAGCCTCTACGATCTCGTGGTAGATCTAGTCTTTTACTACTCATATCTTCAATATTAATCAAGCAGGAAGTAGGGGTTTACCTCCATCGAGAGGGTCCGAACCTGGGTAAACATTGTGTCCCTTGCTTCCTATTACCATCAGCCTGAGATGCACAGATCGGGACCCCCTACCCAGGATCCACCGGTTTTGACACCGACATTGGTGCTTTCATTGAGAGTTCCTCTATGTCGTCGCTTCAAGGCTTGATGGCATCCTCAATCATCAACAACATGGTCCAGGGTGAGACTTTTCTCCCCGGACAGATCTTTGTGTTCGGCGGCTTCGCATTGCGGGCCAATTCGCTTGGCCACCTGGAGCAGATCGACAGCTACACCCCTGGCCAGCAGATCAGGTTCAGAAACTTGAACTACACGGCGGATATTCGTGGAGACTTGATCTTCGACGGATTCAGCCTTGTGCCAGGAGCGCTGGACAGTCACGACGAGCACGGCCTAGACCTGCTGTCGGACAATGCTCGGGACATCATCCCTGCAGTATCCCTGGATCTAAATCCGGAACAGGTTGCGTTGCCCAAGGACGGAGGGGTGGACCCTGCCCCGCAGGCCACATACTCATCGGCGATGGAGCCGAACACAGGTCTCACCTCCGTGGAGGCCTGTAACCCCGGGCCCCCGGACTCGTATCCGGTTGTTGGTTCCGGTCCGCATACCCTCAAGCCCGTCGGGCCAGGTTGGGCTCCGGTAATGGAGCTTACCGCTGCGGACATCTTTCAGCACTCGCCCTTCAGCGGCATGCTAAACTCATTAAAGTCTCTCTCTTTGTCAGGAGACTCTCGACCGTACTATGTCCGACCTAAGTGGGAAGCAGGCGACGAAGGAATTCGTTGCCCACACACCACCCACTTCATCGCCACGGTCGATGATTTAACCGACATTCTTGACCTCGACTCTGAAGACATCAACGGTATGGACGATGATGCAGGAAAAGCTTCAGAACCTCTGGGGTGCGGGACTACTACCTTGTCACATGATATATACATGGTGGATACGCCCAAGAAGGATGGCGGCGATGATCCGGACGATAAAACACCCGGGCAAAAGACAAAACGGCGGCGCAGACGCCGCTCAAAGTCCAGCAACAGTAAAAATAGCGATAAGAGCGCAAGAAGGATCGATATACCAGAAAACCCCGAAGGCAGTAACGACCACACGGACCCAACGATGGAGCAGGACGAGCTAGGTCACGCCAAACTGAGTCCGGAGCAAATACCCGATCACAATGATCCGGAGGGACGAGCTCATGAAGCCGCCCCAGAACAGGAACACAGTCCGGACGACGATGCATTCACCATTCCGGACGAACGAGTGGAACGAGACAACCTCCACCGAAATCTTATGGCCACATCAAGAAGTCTAGAGAAGCAGAAACAACGGCTTAAAGCCGCACAGGAAAAGCTAAGTCGCCGGAGGAATAAAGTGCTAGACACTGAAGAAAGATATGGAGACAATCGCCATACAAAAAGCTATCCAAAACGCAAGCTACTACCAGAATTCGACGACGAAGCCGTTCCACCAAAGAATAATACGACCAGAAGACCAGACGTACCGCTTCACAACCACAACAGAGCGGCTACTGACACATCGCACGATCTACGTGAGCATCTAGATAAGAAAACCGGTGCAGCCAGGTCCATCTACGAATCTAAAGGACACACCCCGGCAAGGGACTATGGTCACCCAAACGCTCATACAAGCCAATACCAGTTCGGAATAAGCACCATACACAACTACAGCCGACTACATGCCACAACGTGCCCAGATACAGAGGGGCTGCTCACCCCTTGTGCTTCACCGAAGAAGTACTGGACCATGAATTCCCACAAGGCTTTAAACCTGTGAACATAGAGGCATACGACGGCACGACAGACCCAGGGGTCTGGATCAAGGATTTTATCCTGCATATTCACATGGCTCGTGGGGATGACCTCCATGCCATCAAATACATTCCCCTCAAGTTGAAGGGACCAGCTCGACACTGGTTGAAAAGCCTTCCCGAAAATTCAATCGGGAGTTGGGAGGAACTTGAGGACGCTTTCAGGGCCAACTTTCAAGGGACTTATGTCCGGCCTCCGGATGCAGACGATTTAAGTCATATAATCCAACAACCCGGAGAGTCCACCCGCAGGCTTTGGAACAGATTCCTCACTAAAAAGAATCAAATTGTTTACTGTTCGGACGCTGAATCCTTAGCGGCATTCAAACATAGCATCCGTGACGAGTGGCTCGCCCGGCACCTCGGCCAAGAAAAGCCAAGGACAATGGCAGCCTTAACAGGCCTCATGACCCGCTTTTGCACAGGTGAAGATAGTTGGTTAGCCCGTAAAGGCACCAACGACCCCAACACATCCGAAATAAGGGATGGCAACGGGAAGCCACGGCATAATAAGCACAAGCGCCAAAACAAGGAAGAGGGCCCGGATAACACAACGGTCAATGCCGGATTCAGGGGCTCTCGACCTGATCAGCAAAAGAAGCCATTTAAAGGCAGTAAAGAGGGACCGTCCGGTCTGAACAGAATCCTGGACAGACTATACCAAATTCATGGCACCTCGGAGAAACCTGCGAACCACACGCATAGAGAATGCTGGGTCTTCAAGCAGGCCGGCAAATTAAATGCCGAACACCAGGGGAGGGAAACACCAAGTGAAGACGAGGACGAACCTCACCAGCCGAACACTGGGGGACAGAAAAAATTCCCTCCAGAGGTTAAAACAGTAAATATGATCCACGCGACTCACACATTCATGAGAAGGCACGAACGCGCGCTCAGAGACACGCACGATGTAGAGCCTATCGTACCCACATCTGACTACTGGATGTCTCGTCCGACCACTTTCGATCACATGGATGGTCGAACTAGTATTCGGCATGGAGGATCACAGGCCTTGGTGCTTGACCCAATAATCGACGGATACCGTCTCACCCGTGTCCTCATCGACGGTGGCAGTAGCCTCAATTTAATATACAAGGACACTATCCGCAGAGTGGGGATAAACCCATCCAGAATTAGCCAAAGCAACACCCCTTCGAAGGGGTGATACCAGGCGTTGAAGCCTATGGCAGGGGCTCCATCGTGTTGGACGTAACATTCGGCTCCCCAGGCAACTCCAGAAGCGAAGAACTACTCTTCACCATCGCAGCCTTCCAAAACGGCTATCACGCATTGCTTGGAAGAACGGCCTTCACCCGCTTCAACGCATTGCCACACTATGGCTACCTTACACTCAAGATGCCCGGTCCACGTGGCATCATCACCGTTAGCGGAATCACAGAGCGCTCCTCACGCGCAGAGGAACGCGCGACGGCCCTGGCGGCCGGACTATAAGCGGCCTCCAAATATTAAGAACATGACTGGTCATTACGACCACAGACACGGATAGACGAGTCCGGTAGCCCGAATAAAACTGAACCAGGGCACCGTTTATGCAATCCCATAGAGGATACCAGGGGCTGTCAATATTCAACACAGCCCCACTCCGGCTCAACTTTACTGGCAGGCCAATATCTAACACTTTTATTATCACATTCGCACACTTACGTTGTACTCTCCTACGAGTTTTCTTTTTCCACAGACAACATTCGCGTGATACCCTTCCAGGATACGGCACAACGGAGACAAAGGCGCAGACGTGCAGCAGGGCCCCGTTCAACAGGTTTCTTTTTAGATTAAGCCCCTGTGTAAACCTTTTCTACTACCTCTTGTTGGTTAACCATCCCATGGGTTCCATACCCACAGAGCATACTGCCGTTATTGGCATTTTGCCACGATAGAGTAAAATGCACGTACCTGGAAATTTAGGGCTTATAATAGGCTCTCGTTAGCCTATTTTCTTTTAAAACGACCGAATACCCTCGGGAGTGTTCGGCGTCACGAGTTTGGCCTTATATGGATCAGCTTCGGATCATGTCTTTGGTCAAATGTTGGGTTTGCCCGGCTCCTGGGTTTGCTGCCTTACATTCCGTTATTATCGGCTAAGGCAGGCCAAAGGAGAACTTCTGCGATTGTGCCCTGGTTATTCTGGATGAGCACCTCAGTAGAGAAAGCCGAAAACTGACTATCATGATACAGCGAGAGACTGTTCAACCACTCGAAGACTCACCGGAATCTCTAAGGATTCCTCCGCATTAACGAAGCGTCGTTTCCCGGCCATGTACACATGCGCCCGTATTCGGATGCACGCAAATGTACCAGGGGCTACATAGTAGCCCCACCATTAGACCCCCATGGCTAAGCGAAAGTGTTACAGCTATATAGTCCGGTTGCCTAGTTCGACGTGCGATCACCTCCTTAATGGACCAAGACGTTAGATCAAGTGTGATTATGCATATTTCTCACGAACACCACCGCATTGTATGCGTGGGGGCTGAAGCCAACGACTGCTAACTTTCGGACTACTCATATCTATATAGAAACGGCCGCAAGGGGGGCACAATCATACTTCTGGGCAAAAAGTATAAATATAGCCTCATAATAAAAAAAACATTGTTTTTTACAATGATTCGACTTGTCATTCGAACAAGATATTCTTCGAGAACTGCGCCTCTATCAGGCGGGCACCTTCTGTGACCTGCGCCAAGTAGTGCTCGGCCGGATATTGGCCTCCCGCCGGATCCTGGGTCGCTATAATAGTGGCCTCCATATCCATCCAATAGGCTTTTACGCGGGCAAGAGCCATCCGTGCACCCTCTATGCACGCCAACCTCCTCATGGCGTCAATCCGAGACACGGCCCCAAGGAATTGCTGCACCAAACCAAAATAGTTGTCCGGCTTAGGTCCGTTCAGCCAAAGATGGTCTATTACAGACCGGATTGCAAGCCCGGACAGCCTGTGGAGCTCCGCCACAGCAGCCACCTTCTCATTTAGCGGCAGCAGGCGAGTGGGAGCATTGAACTGCGACCAGAAAAGCTTCTCCACTTCTTTATCACCTTGGCCCTCGAAAAACTTAGCAGCGTCAGCTGTACTATTCGCCAAGTCCGCATATGCGTCTGCAGGACTCCAGGGCCCAGCCAGGGGAGCATACTTCGGTTCCAAAAACTTCGTCCGTAGTAAGTAGGAGCCCCCAGCCACGATTTTGTCGGCCTGTTGGAGCTCCTCCCGCATACCTCGAACATCGGTCCGCATCTCCTTGGTGGCATTAAGTTCCTTGTCCAGCTCGGTCGACCTAGCCTTATTCTCCTTCTCAAGGAGTACATACCGGTCGGCGGCATTCTTCAACTCCTCAGCCATTTCGGCTATCTTTTCCTCGCTTCGGCGATGAGCGGCCTGTTCGGCTCTCAATTCTTCGGCTGCCTTTAGGGCAGCCGCATTGCTAGCCCGAGCTTGCTCCTTGACCTGAGCAAGTTCCGCCCTCAGGGCCTCCACGGCAGTAGCACCATCTGCAGTACAAACACACTGCATTTATATTATACCCCTCTTGCATTTTCCCATACAACATAATAAGGGAAGCAGAGCACATACCCTGGGATTCTTCCAGCCATTTGTTCACCAGCGTGATGTCGGCATCAATAGATCCGATCTGCCTCCTTAGTTCGGCAACTTCAACGGACTGGTCGGCTGCCGGATCCTTAGACACCTGCGCACATGTACAGTGCAGCCATTACTATATGATCCCCCGTTTGCCGCCTATGGCGGGCAACCAGAGTCTCAGGGGTTACTATCCACAGGGAGCACACCTAGCGCGTGCTTCACAACCAAAAAATAGTGTATTTTTCACTACATACCTCAAAGCCTTTGAGTAGGCTTGTAAATGCCTCATTCAAACCGCTGGTAGCGGATGAAATCTTCGTGAGCACCATGCTCATTAAAGAGCGGTGCTCCTCCGAGAGCGCAGCTCGCTCCAGAAGGCCCCGTCAGTACGTCCGGCCGGACATCGAACTGTGCCGGACCCTTCTCATCGCCCCCCGTGGGAGACAAACGCTCCGGGCTCAGGGCGACTGATGTGTTCGCTTCCGGCTTCGGCAGATCCGGACTCCTCCGTGACGACACCTTAGTGTCACCCGCTTCATGAGGCGGAGAGGTGGGTGGGGTCTCACTCTCCATCATCTCTGGAGGAAGATCCCCCGAAGACGAACTCGGTCAAGAGGAGCTGCTTGTCGGACTGCAAAAAGACGAAGTCCCGGTTATGAATCTCGGAGAAACACCATACCTTCGAATTAATGATTAACTTACAGCTCGGTGTAGGGCTGGCCCGTTGGTGGGCATGACGCAGTGAGGGTGCCCGTCGCGACAGACCCCCCTGGTGATACCTTCTTCCCTTGCTTGGGCGTCTCTGTCTCCAAGTCTTCGGAGGCAGCCCTTTTCTTCCCGCGTGGGGAGGAGGCTTTAACCTCCCCTTCCCAGCTATCCTCCATAGAAGAGGTAGCGATTCCCCGGTCTGGATGCGTAGTGTGTGAAGTTCGGCTTCACTGCCCTTTCCTTCGCCTTTCCCTGAGGGGATTTTACTGAGCGCCCAGCCAAGCATCTTGGCAATGGTTGGACCAGGCGAGCCTTCAGGAAGTGGCGCCGGACACCCGATTCTCTCCTCCTTGTTGAGCCATTCCTGGCCACGGAGGGATTTTCAGAATAATAGTTATGATAAATATGAATGAAGTGTCTAGCTTTAAGGTTACTTACTTGGGCATCTAGGCGATTGCAGCTTAGGCCCACATCCTCGGTGGTGTCTGGACACTTTACTTGTGGTCCGAAGAACAATTTACACATCCCTTCGAGCTTCAGGCCGAAGAAGTGCTTAATAGTCCGCGGACCCTCCGGATTAAAGTCCCACATCCGGAGAGGCCGATGTTTGCACGGCAACATCCGTCGGATTAGCAACACTTGCATTATGCTGACAAGATTTATGTCCCTCTCAATAAGTTCCCGAATGCGATTTTGCAGTTCTGGTACATCACCAGCGGGCCCAAAATTCCGTCCTACGTCGGTCCAAGACGCTAACTGTGACGGAGGGCCCGAGCGGAACTCGGGGGCAGCTACCCACTTTGTGCCTCTGGGAGCTGTAACATAAAACCACCTTCATTGCCATACATTGGATACTTCCGGGAAAGAACCCTCTGGCCATGGGTCATCCGTGTTCCTGCTTATTATGGCACCTCCGCACTCTGCATGTCACCCGTCGATCATCCTTGGTGTCACATTGAAGGTCTTGAGCCATAAGCCGAAGTGTGGGATGACGTGGAGAAAAGCCTCGCACACAATAATGAACGACGAGATATGGAGGATGGCGTCTGGAGCCAGATCATGAAAATCCAACCCATAGTAGAACATGAGCGCCCTCACAAAGGGATCGAGGGTGAGGCCCAGGCCTCGGAGGAAGTGAGGGAGGAACACAACGCTCTCATTGGGCTCCGGTGTGGGGATAACTTGCCCCGGAGCGGGAAGCCTATGCCGGATATCGACGGTCAGGTATCCGACCTCCCTAAGCTTCATAATGTCCTCCTGTTGAATTGAGGAGGCCACCCACCGGCCTTTTGCATCGGATGCGGACATGTTGGAGGATCTGGGGTGTTGGAGCTTAGGTCTTGGGTGTTAGAAGTCGAGGTGTGAGAAGGAGCAGGGGAGGTGGAAAAGAGGCGTAGGCCTTGACCCCTTTATAAAAGGGATGAATATCAAGAGTCCTCAGCGTGACCGCTCGAGACTTATTGAAAATACACGGAGTCATACCAACGGTCGCCGTAGGGTCACACACACCCATATTGATGAAAGATCCCGTAATAAGAGGAACACGATCTCTGGTTTGGCAGGATGTGCCAATAAAACCGCCTCGCAACGTGAGTCGAGGTGGAGCAGGAAACACCGGTTCGTGTTGGACCAGGCCATGATGCAAGGGCACAACGTAAAAAGATTGCCAGCAGAACGGATTTATGCTACGTTCCCTACAATGATGTGTGAAGATCATCTTGCAGATCCGGACATGGCCTACGTGTTCGATAATAACCTTGGAGTATTCGGATGGAGGAACCCGCCTTGCAATGCCAAAGACAAGACTGCGCGCCGGACTCGTCGTCATTGAAGCCTGGTTCAAGGGCTACTGAGGGAGTCCTAGATTAGGGGGTATCTGGACAGCCGGACTGTATACATCGTCCAGACTATTGAAGCATAAAGATACAAGACTCAAGACTTCGGATCGTGTCCGGATGGGACTCTCCTTTGTGTGGAAGACAAGCTTGGCGATCCGGATATTATATTACCTTCCTTGTAACTGACTCCATGTAAACCCTAGCCCTCTCCGGTGTCTATATAAATTGGAGAGGATGGTCCTTAGATGGCCGATCACAATTACAATCATACCATCATAGGCTAGCTCCTAGGGTTTAGCCTCTACGATCTCGTGGTAGATCTACTCTTGTACTACTCATATCTTCAATATTAATCAAGCAGGAAGTAGGGTTTTACCTCCATCGAGAGGGCCCGAACCTGGGTAAACATTGTGTCCCTTGCTTCCTGTTACCATCATCCTAAGACGCACAGATCGGGACCCCCTACCCGAGATCCGCCGGTTTTGACACTGACAGTAGGCATCCCACCTTTCTTCTTCAAAAATTAACGGTTAGTATCAGTTGGACCTAAGTTTTTGCTTCTTCACATGTGTTGTGCTATCCTTGCAATGTCATTTTGTTTTGTTTTGCTTGTTGCTTGAATAAAATACATTAGATCTGAAATTCTTAAATGAGAGAGTCTCCACATAGTTACATAATTATTTAACTACTCATTGATCTTCACTTATATCTTTTTAGAGTAGTTTGTCATTTACTCGTGTGCTTCACTTATATCTTATGAGTAAATGGTTGAATGAATTGAATATCATAAATCTGAAATTATATATGTACTTGAACAATTCATGGAAGAATATTGACGGAAGAGAGATTTCACATATAAATATATTATCTTAGACATCTTCTGCGATTGTGAGCCCCATTAATTATTTTCAAACCTGAGCAAATTAGTTGAAATTGGACAAGGAAGACAACATAATGAGTTATGCTTGGCTATATTTGTATAGAAGCTATATTGTTATGGATCCTCCAACATGTGGTGCTTGCTATTTAGAATCCTTTGTTAGCCAAAATATCTGTACTAAGCGGGAATACTGCTTGTACATCCAAATCCCTTGAACCAAGTTTCTTCCATGAGTGTCCACCATATCTACCTATATGCGGTATTTACCTGTCGTTCCAAGTAAATTTGCATGTGCCAAACTCTAAACCTTCAAATAATAATCTGTTTTGTATGCCCAAATCACTCATGTAGCGACTAGGGGCTGTCAGTATCTTCCATGCTAGGTGGGTTACTATCACGATGAGTGGACTCCGCTCATCGTTCACGAGAAAAATGGTTGGTAACTAGGATGCCCAGTCCCATGATCAAAAGATCAAATCAAATCAAAATAATTGCAAACAAAACTCCCCCAGGATTGTTTTTAGTTGGAGGCACCCGTTGTTTCGGGCAAGCCATGGATTTATGATTGTTGGTGGAGGGGAGTAAAAAACTTTACCATTCTGTTTGGGAACCGCCTATAATGTATGTAGTATGGAAGATATTGGGAACTCTTGGTTGTTATGTTAACAATGAAAGCATACCTCTCAAAATTATTTATCTCTATTTCAAAATCGAGCTCTGGCACCTCTGCAAATTCCTGCTTCCCTCTGCGAATGGTCTATCTTTTACTTTTATGCAAGAGTCAGTAGTATTCCTTCTCATTCCAACTTACTCTTTAGTTGGCAAGAATCATGTGATGGGGAAAGATCTAAGCATATATGGCCATTCAAATATATTTGATCATGAATTATTATTGTTAACAATTATCTATATGATAAGTAAGTTGGGAGGTGAAACATTAAGCCCCTATCTTTCTCTGTGTTCGGTGGACGCTATTTGTTCTCAAAATATGCTTTGAATTGTAGCAATCATGGAAGATTATGTGATAGTTGAGTATGTGGGATTTTCTAAATCAAAGCACTAACATAGACCCTTCCTGAAAATAAGATGAATTGCAATTGTTTGATGACTGAGAATGAAGTTTATGGTCTATGCTTTAACATGTGAATAGCTTGTTACTTGATCATGAAAAGTTTTATGAGATGAGCTACTGTTATGACATATAATGATGCTAGAAAAGGTCAGTGAAATTATCATTGATCAAACTTGTGCACCTGCTAGCATTCACACTTCATAATTTATTTCTTTTATCATTTACCTACTCGAGGACGAGTAGGAATTAAGCTTGGGGATGCTGATACGTCTCCAACGTATTTATAATTTATGAAGTACTCATGCTATTATATTATCTGTTTTAGATGTTTAATGGGCTTTATTATACACTTTTATATTATTTTTGGGACTAGCCTATTAACCGGAGGCCCGGCCCATATTGTTGTTTTTGCCTATTTCAGTGTTTCGCAGAAAAGGAATATCAAACGGAATCCAAATGGAATGAAACCTTTGGGAGAGTTATTTTTGGAATGGAAGCAATCCAGGAGACTTGGAGTTGAAGCAAGGGAAGCTTTGAGGTGGCCACAAGGCAGGGAGGCGCCCCCCTCTGGGTGCGCCCCCACCCTTGTGGGCCCCTCAAGGCTCCCCTGACCGACTTCTTTCGCCTATATATGACCATATACCCTGAAACCTTCGGGGAGAAAGATAGATGGGAGTTCCGCCGCCGCAAGCCTCTGTAGCCACCAAAAACCAATCGGGACCCTTCTACCTCTTGAGCATGCATTGGTTTTTCCCTGGAAAAGGAAAGGGTGATGCAGCAAAGTAGTGTAAGTATTTCCCTCAGTTTTGATAACCAAGATATCAATCCAGTAGGAGGCTCCTCCCAAGTCCCACGCACCTACACAAACAAACAAGAACCTCGCAACCAACGCGATAAAGGGCTTGTTAATCCCTTCACGGCCACTTGCAAAACTGAGATCTGATAGAGATAATATGATAAGATAAATATTTTTGGTATTTTTATGATATGGATTGGAAAAAAAAAGATGCAAATAAAAGTAGATGGAAAACTTATATGATAAAAGATAGACCCAGGGGGCATAGGTTTCACTAGTGGCTTCTCTCAAGATAGCATAAGTATTACGGTGGGTGAACAAATTACTGTTGAGCAATTGATAGAAAAGTGCATAGTTATGAGAATATCTAGGCAAGATCATGTATATAGGCATCACGTCCGCAACAAGTAGATCGAAACAATTCTGCATCTACTACTATTACTCCACACATCGACCGACTCCTGCCTGCATCTAGAGTATTAAGTTCATAAGAACAGAGTAATGCATTAAGCAAGATGACATGATGTAGAGGGAAAAACTCATGCAATATGATATAAACCCCATCTTTTTATCCTCGATGGCAACAATACAATAGGTGCCTTGCTGCCCCTGCTGTCACTGGCAAAGGACACCGCAAGATTAAACCTAAAGCTAAGCACTTCTCCCATTGCAAGAAAGATCAATCTAGTAGGCCAAACCAAACTAATAATTCGTAGAGACTTGCAAAGATAACCAATCATACATAAAAGAATTCAGAGGAGATTCAAATATTTCTCATAGATAAACTTGATCATAAACCCACAATTCATCGGATCTCGACAAACACACCGCAAAAAGAGTTACATCGAATAGATCTCCAAGAAGAGGAAGGAGAACTTTGTATTGAGAATCAAAGAGATAGAAGAATTCATCTAGCTAATAACTATGGACCCGAAGGTCTGTGGTAAACTACTCACAACTCATCGGAGAGGCCTTGGAAATGATGTAGAGGCCCTCCATGGTTGATTCCCCCTCCGGCAGAGCGCCGGCGAAGGCTCCAAGATGGGATCTCGCGGATACAGAAGGTTGCGGCAACGGAATTAGGTTTTCGTGGTGCTCCTAGATCGTTTCGGGGTACGTAGATATATATAGGAGGAAGAAGTAGGTCAATGGACGCTCGAGGGGCCCACGAGGGTGGGGGGCCTGCCCACCCCCTTAGGGCGCGCCGGGCACCCTCATGGCCGCGTTGTTCGTTGCCTGACGTCCACTCCAAGTCTCCTTGTTTGCATTTGTTCCAAAAAGATCGCTCCTGAAGGTTTCATCCCGTTTGGACACCATTTGATATTCCTTTTCTTCAAAACACTGAAATAGGCAAAAAAAATAGCAATTCAGGCTAGGCCTCCGGTTAGTAGATTAGTCCAAAAAAATGATATAGAAGTGTAAAGTAAAGCCCATAAACATCCAAAACGAGTAATATAATAGCATGGAATAATCAAAAATTATAGATATTTTGGAGAAGTATCAAGCATCCCCAAGCTTAATTCCTGCTCGTCCTCGAGTAGGTAACTGATAAAAACAGAATTTTGGATGTGGAATGCTACCTAGCATAATTATCAATGTAATTTTATTTATTGTGGCATGAATGTTCAGATCCAAATGATTCAAAATAAAAGTTCATATTGACATGATAAACAATAATACTTCAAGCATACTAACAAAGTAATCATGTCTTCTCAAAATATCATGGCTAAAGAAATCTATCCCTACAAAATCATATAGTCTGGCTATGCTCTATCTTCATCATACAAAGTATTTAATCATGCACAACCCCGATGACAAGCCAAGCAATTGTTTCATACTTTAGTATTCTCAAACTTTTTCAATTTTCATGCAATACATGAGCGTGAGCTGTGGACATAGCACTATATGTGCAATAGAATGGTGGTTGTGGAGAAGACAAAAAGAGGAAGATAGTCTCACATCAACTAGGCGTATCAACGAGCTATGGAGATGCCCATTAATAGATATCAATGTGAGTAAGTAGGGATTGACATGCAACGGATGCACTAGAACTATAAATGTATGAAAGCTCAACAAAAGAAACTAAGTGGGTGTTCACCCAACTTGCTTGCTCACGAAGACCTAGGGCGTTTTGAGGAAGCCCATTATTGGAATATTCAAGCCGAGTTCTATAATGAAAAATCCCACTAGTATCTGAAAGTGACAACATAGGAGACTCTCTATTAAGAAGACCATGGTGCTACTTTGAAGCACAAGTGTGGTAAAAGCATAGTAGCATTGTCCCTTCTCTCTTTTTCTCTCATTTTTTTTATTTGGCCTTTGTCTTTTTTTGGTATTTCTCTCTCTATCTTTTGTAAAGTCCGAAGTCTCATCCCGACTTGTGGGGGAATCATAGTCTCCATCATCCTTTCCTCACTTGGGACAATGCTCTAATAATGAAGACCATCACACTTTTATTTACTTACAACTCAAGATTACAACTCGATACTTAGAACAAGATATGACTCTATATGAATGCCTCCGGCGGTGTACCGGGATATGCAATGAACCAAGAGTGACATGTATGGAAATCATGAGGGTGGCCTTGCCACAAATACGATCTCAACTACATGATCATGCAAGAGCAATATGACAATGATGATGCATGTCATAATAAACGGAATGGTGGAAAGTTGCATGGCAATATATCTCGGAATGGCTATGGAAATGCCATAATAGGTGAGTATGGTGGCTGTTTTGAGGAAGGTATATGGTGGGTGTATGGTACCGGCGAAAGTTGCGCGGCACAAGAGAGGCTAGCAATGGTGGAAGGGAGAGAGTACGTATAATCCATGGACTCAACATTGGTCATAAAGAACTCATATACTTATTGCAAAATCTACAAGTCATCAAAAACCAAGCACTATGCGCATGCTTCCTAGGGGGATAGATTTGTAGGAAAATACCATCGCTCGTCCCCGACCGCCACTCACAAGGAAGACTCGTGCTCCAACTTCATCACAAAGCGGTTCACCATACTTGCATGCTACGGGAATCACAAACTTCAACACAAGTATTCCTTAAATTCATAATTACCCTACTAGCATGACTCTAATATCACCATCCTCATATCTCAAAACAATTATCAAGCATCAAATTGATCATAGCATCCAATTCACTTTCTATGATAGTTTTTATTATACCCAACTTGGATGCCCATCATTCTAGGACCAATTTTATAACCATAGCAAATACCATGTTGTTCTAAAATACTCTCTAAATAATATAAGTGAATCTTGAGAGATCAACAATTTCTACAAAATTAAGCCACCGCCGTGGTCTAAAAGATATAAGTGAAGCACTAGAGCAAAAATTATCTAGCTCAAAAGATATAAGTGAAGCACATAGAGTATTCTAATAAATTCTAAATCATGTAGGTTTCTCCCAAAAGGTGTGTACAGAAAGTATGATTATGGTAAACTAAAAAGCAAAGACTCATATCATACAAGACTCTCCAAGCAAAACACATATCATGTGGCGAATAAAAATATAGTTCCAAGTAAAGTTACCGATAGACGAAGACGAAAGAGGGGATACCTTCCAGGGCATCCCCAAGCTTAGGATTTTGGTTATCCTTGAATATCTTCGGGTGCCATGGGCATCCCCAAGCTTAGGCTCTTTCCACTCCTTATTCCATAATCCATCAAATCTTTACCCAAAACTTGAAAACTTCACAACACAAAACTCAACAGGAAATCTCATAAGCTGCGTTAGTGCAAGAAAGAAAAACCACCACATAAGATACTGTAATTAACTCATTATTTATTTATATTGGTGTTAAACCTACTGTATTCCAACTTCTCTATGGTTCATACCCCCTGATACTAACCATAGATGCATTAAAATAAGCAAATAACACACGAAAAACAGAGTCTGTTAAAAACAGAACAGTCTGCAGCAATCTGTAACTTTCGAGTACTTCTGGAACTCCACAAATACTACCAAAATATGAAGTCCTAGTAAATTTGTCTAATGATCTACATCAAAAAGAATCAATACAAAATCATGTTTCTGTGATTTATTGATTTTTTTCTCGTGAGCGTAAAGTTTCTGTTTTTCAGCAGAATCAAATTAACTATCACCCAAGGTTACCCTATAGGTTCTACTTGGCACAAACACTAATTAAAACAAAAACCACATCTAACAAGAGGCTAGATTAATTATTTATTACTAAACAGAAGCAAAAATCAAGGAACAAAAATAAAATTGGGTTGCCTCCCAACAAGCGCTATCGTTTAACGCCCCTAGCTAGGCATAAAAGCGAGAATAGATCTAAGTGTTGCCATCTTTGGCATTCAATTCATAAGTGGCTCGCATAATAGATTCATAAGGTAATTTAATTTTCTTTCTAGGAAAGTGTTCCATGCCTTTCCTTAACGAAAATTGGAATCTAATATTTCCTTTCTTCATATCAATAATTGCACCAATCATTCTAAGGAAAGGTCTACCAAGAATAATAGGACATGAAAGATTGCAATCTATATCAAGAAGGATAAAATCAACGGGCACATAATTCCTATTTGCAACAATAAGAACATCATTGATCCTTCCAATAGGTTTCTTAATAGTGGAATCCGCAAGGTGCAAGTTTAAAGAGCAATCATCAAAATCATGGAAACCTAGCACATCACATAAAGTTTTCGGAATCGTGGAAACACTAGCACCCAAATCACACAAAGCATAGCATTCATGATCTTTAATTTTTTTATTGTAGGTTATCACTCATCATATAGTTTTCTAGGTATAGAAACTTCCAAATTAAGTTTTTCCTCATAAGATTGCATCAAAGCATCAATGATATGTTTAGTAAAAGCTTTATTTTGGCTATAAGCATGAGGAGAATTCAACACTGATTGCAACAAGGAAATACAATCTATTAAAGAACAATTATCATAATTAAATTCCTTGAAATCCAAAGTAGTGGGTTCATTGCTATGTAAAGTTTTAATCTCTCCAATCCAACTTTTACTAATTTTAGCATCAAGATCAAAAATACTCCAAATCATCGGAACACCTTTTAACTAAAGTTCACTCATCTCTAGTCCCATCATTATCAAGATTCATATTGCAAAACAAATATTTAATAGGGTACACATCAATAACTTTTAGATCTTCATCATTATTTTCATGGAAACTAGAAGAACACGCTCTTACAAAGCAATCTTTCTTAGCACGCAACCTAGTAGTTCTTTCTTTGCACTCGTCAATGGAAATTCTCATGGCTTTGAGAGACTCACTGATATCATGCTTAGGTGAAATAGATCTAAGTTTCAAATAATCAACATCAATAGAAATTCTATCCACGTTCCTAGGCAATTCATCAACTTTAAGCAATTTTTCTTCGAGCAAAGCATTGAAATTCTTTTGAGAATTCATAAATTCTTTAACACTAATCTCAAAATCAGAGGGCATCTTATTAAAATTTCCATAAGATTTGTTCTGGGAATTACCATAATTATTAGAGGAATTACTAGGAAACGGCCTAGGATTAAAGTTTTCTCTATATGCGTTATTACCAAAATTATTCCTACCAACAAAATTCACATCCATAGATTCATTATTATTCTCAATCAAAGTAGACAAGGGCATATCATTAGGATCAATAGGATCACTCTTAGTAGCAAACAATTTCATAAGTTCATCCATCTTTCCACACAAAACATTAATTTCTTCTATAGCATGAACTTTTTTACTAGTAGATATTTCGGTGTGCCATTAAGAATAATTAACCATAATGTTATCAAGGAGTTTTGTAGCTTCTCCTAAAGTGATTTCCATAAAAGTGCCTCCCACGGCCAAATCTAAAAGATTTCTAGAAGCAAAATTCAAACCGGCATAAAAGTTTTGTATGATCATCCATAAGTTCAAACCATGAGTAGGGCAATTGCAAATCATTAATTTCATTCTTTCCCAAGATTGTGCAACATGCTCATGATCGAGTTGTTTAAAATTCATAATATCATTTCTAAGAGAGATGATCTTAGCAAGAGGAAAATACTTAGAGATAAAAGCATCTTTGCCCTTATTCCATGAATCAATACTATTTTTAGGCGAATACGAAAACCAAGTTTTAGCATGATCTCTAAGTGAAAATGGAAATAACTTCAATTTAACAATATCATTATTTGTATATTTCTTCTTTTGCATATCACACAAGTCAACAAAGTTGTTTATTTGGGTAGTGGCATCTTCACTAGGAAGGCCGGAGAATTGATCTTTCATAACAAGATTCAACAAAGTAGCATTGATTTCACAAAATTCAACATCATTAAGAGGAGCAATCGGAGTGCTAAGGAAATCATTATTATTGGTATTGGAAAAGTCACACAATTTAGTATTATCTTGCGCCATCGTGACAAGCAATCCAACACACAAACACACAAAAAGGCGAGCGCAAGAGAGAGGAGAACGGGAAAGAGAGGGCGAATAAAATGGCAAGGGTGAAATGGGGGAGAGGAAAATGAGAGGCAAATGGAAAATAATGTAATGCGAGGGAGATGAGTTTCTGATGGGTACTTGGTATGTCTTGACTTGAGCGAACACCTCCCTGGCAACGTCGCCAGAAATCCATCTTGCTACCTCTTGAGCATGCATTGGTTTTTCCCTTGAAGAGGAAAGGGTGATGCAGCAAAGTAGCATAAGTATTTCCTCAGTTTTGAGAACCAAGGTATCAATCCAGTAGGAGGCTCCTTCCAAGTCCCACGCTCCTACACAAACAAACAAGAACCTTGCAACCAATGTGATAAAGGGGTTGCCAATCCCTTCACGGCCACTTGCTAAAGTGAGATCTGATAGAGATAATATGATAAGATAAATATTTTTGGTATTTTTATGATATAGATTGGAAAATAAAAGATGCAAATATAAGTAGATGGAAAACTTATATAATAAAAGATAGACCCGGGGCCATAGGTTTCACTACTGGCTTCTCTCAAGATAGCATAAGCATTATGGTGGGTGAAAAATTATTGTCGAGCAATTGATAGAAAAGTGCATAGTTATGAGAATATCTAGGCATGATCATGTATATAGGCATCACGTCCGCAACAAGTAGATCGAAACGATTCTGCATCTACTACTATTACTCCACACATCGACCGACTCATGCCTGCATCTAGAGTATTAAGTTCATAAGAACAGAGTAACGCATTAAGCAAGATGACATGATGTAGAGGGATAAGCTCATGCAATATGACATAAACCCCGTCTTTTTATCCTCGATGGCAACAATACAATACGTGCCTTGATGCCCCTGCTGTCACTGGGAAAGGACACCGCAAGATTGAACCCAAAGCTAAGCACTTCTCCCATTGCAAGAAAGATCAATCTAGTAGGCCAAACCAAACTGATAAATCGAAGAGACTTGCAAAGATAACCAACCATACATAAAAGAATTCAGAGGAGATTCAAATATTTCTCATAGATAAACTTGATCATAAACCCACAATTCATCGGATCTTGACAAACACACCGCAAAAAGAGTTACATCGAATAGATCTCCAAGAAGAGGAAGGTGAACTTTGTATTGAGAATCAAAGAGAGAGAAGAAGCCATCTAGCTAATAACTATGGACCCGAAGGTCTGTGGTAAACTACTCACAACTCATCGGAGAGGCCTTGGAGATGATGTAGAGTCCCTCCATGGTCGATTCCCCCTCCGGCGGAGCGCCGCCGAAGGCTCCAAGATGGGATCTCGCGGATACAGAAGGTTGCGGCGGTGGAATTAGGTTTTCGTG
Source organism: Triticum aestivum (assembly GCF_018294505.1). Classification (NCBI taxonomy): domain Eukaryota; kingdom Viridiplantae; phylum Streptophyta; class Magnoliopsida; order Poales; family Poaceae; genus Triticum; species Triticum aestivum. The sequence continues at coordinate 610,103,355 of NC_057798.1, read as the reverse complement.
GTGCTTCTGGATGGTTTCTAGGTACGTAGATATATATAGAAGGAAGAAGTAGGTCGGTGGACGCTCGAGGGGTCCACGAGGGTGGGGGGCATACCCACCCCCTTAGGGTGTGCAGGGCACCCTCGTGGCCGCCTCGTTTGTTGCCTGACGTCCACTCCAAGTCTCCTAGTTTGCATTTGTTCCAAACAGATTGCTCCCGAAAGTTTCATCCCATTTGGACTCCGTTTGATATTCCTTTTCTTCGAAACACTAAAATAGGCAAAAAAAAAACAGCAATTCAGGTTGGACCTCCGGTTAGTAGGTTAGTCCCAAAAATGATATAAAAGTGTAAAGTAAAGCTCATAAACATCCAAAACGGGTAATATAATAGCATGGAACAATCAAAAATTATAAATACGTTGGAGACATATCAGACCATGTTCAGGCACCCTGCCGGAGCGGGGATCCCTCACCGGGGGCCATCTTCATAATCCCGGCGATCTCCATGACGAGGAGGGAGTAGTTCACCCTCGGGGCTGAGGGTATGTACCAGTAGCTATGTGTTTGATCTCTCTCTCTCTCTCTCTCTCTCTCTCTCTCTCTCTCTCGTGTTCTTGAGGTGATAAGATCTTGATGTATCGCGAGCTTTGCTATTATAGTTGGATCTTATGATGTTTCTCCCCCTCTACTCTCTTGTAATAGATTGAGTTTTCCCTTTGAAGTTATCTTATCGGATTGAGTCTTTAAGGATTTGAGAACACTTTATGTATGTCTTGTCGTGCTTATCTGTGGTGAAAATGGGATATTCGCATGATCTACTTGATGTATGTTTTGGTGATCAACTTGCGGGTTCAGTGACCTTGTGAACATATGCATAGGGGTTGGCACATGTTTTCATCTTGACTCTCCGGTAGAAACTTTGGTGCACTCTTTGAAGTACTTTGTGTTGGTTGAATAGATGAATCTGAGATTGTGTGATGCATATCATATAATCATGCCCACGGATACTTGAAGTGACATTGGAGTATCTAGGTGACATTAGGGTTTTGGTTGATTTGTGTCTTAAAGTGTTATTCTAGTACGAACTCAATGATAGATCGAACGAAAATAATAGCTTCGTGTTATTTTACTACGGACTCTTGAATAGATCGATCAGAAAGGATAACTTTGAGGTGGTTTCGTACAGTACAATAATCTCTTCGTTTGTTCTCCGCTATTAGTGACTTTGGAGTGACTCTTTGTTGCATGTTGAGGGATAGTTATATGATCCAATTATGTTATTATTGTTGAGAGAACTTGCACTAGTGAAAGTATGAACCTTAGTCCTTGTTTCTTAGCATTGCAATACCGTTTACGCTCACTTTTATCGCTTGTTACCTTGCTGTTTTTATATTTTCATATTACAAATACTCATATCTACCATCCATATTGCACTTGTATCACCATCTCTTCGCCGAACTAGTGCACCTACACAATGTATCATTGTATTGGGTGTGTTTGGGACACAAGAGACTCTTTCTTATTTGGTTGCAGGGTTGTTTTAGAGAGACCATCTTCATCCTATGCCTCCCACAGATTGATAAACCTTAGGTCATCCACCCGAGGGAAATTTGCTACTGTCCTACAACCCTCTTCACTTGGAGGCCCAACAACATCTACAAGGAGAAGGTTGCGTAGTAGACATCAGTACACGACCCCCTTTAGAGAATATCTAGGCATGATCATGTATATAGGCATCACGTCTGCAAAAACTAGATCAAAACGATTCTGCATCTACTACTATTACTTCACACATCGACCGACTCTTGCCTGCATCTAGAGTATTAAGTTCATATGAACAGAGTAACGCATTAAGCAAGATGACGTGATGTAGAGGGATAAACTCATGCAATATGATATAAACCCCATCCTTTTATCCTCGATGGCAACAATACAATACGTGCCTTGCTGCCCCTGCTGTCACTGGGAAAGGACACCGCAAGATTGAGCCCAAAGCTAAGCACTTCTCCCATTGCAAGAAAGATCAATCTAGTAGGCCAAACCAAACTGATAATTCGAAGAGACTTGCAAAGATAACCAATCATACATAAAAGAATCCAGAGGAGATTCAAATATTTCTCATAGATAAACTTGATCATAAACCCACAATTCATCGGATCTCGACAAATTCACCGCAAAAAGAGTTACATCGAATAGATCTCCAAGAAGAGGAAGGAGAAATTTGTATTGAGAATCAAAGAGAGAGAAGAAGCCATGTAGCTAATAACTGTGGACCCGAAGGTCTGTGGTAAACTACTCACAACTCATCAGAGAGGCCTTGGAGATGATGTAGAGGCCCTCCACGGTCGATTCCCCCTCTAGCGGAGCGCCGGCAAAGGCTCCAAGATGGGATCTTGCAGATACAGAAGGTTGCGGCGGTGGAGTTAGGTTTTCGTGGTGCTCCTAGATGGTTTCGGGGTACATATATATATATAGGAGGAAGAAGTAGGTCGGTGGACGCTCGAGGGGTCCACGAGGGTGGCGGCGCGCCCACCCCCTTAGGGCGCGTAGGGCACCCTCGTGGCCGCTTCGTTCATTGCCTAACATCCACTCCAAGTCTCCTGGTTTGCATTTGTTCCAAAAAGATTGCTCACGAAGGTTTCATCCTGTTTGGACTCCGTTTGATATTCCTTTTCTTCGAAACACTAAAATAGGCAAAAAAACAGCAATTCGGGTTGGGCCTCTGGTTAGTAGGTTAGTCCCAAAAATGATATAAAAGTGTAAAGTAAAGCCCATAAACATCCAAAACGGGTAATATAATAGCATGGAACAATCAAAAATTATAAATACATTGGAGACGTATCAGACCCTATTCCGGCACCTTGTCGGAGGGGGGATCCCTCAACGGTGGCCATCTTCATCATCCCGGCGATCTCCATGACGAGGAGGGAGTAGTTCAACCTCGGGACTGATGGTATGTACCAGGAGCTATGTGTTTGATCTCTCTCTCTCTCTCTCTCTCTCTCTCTCTCTTGTGTTCTTGAGGTGATATGATCTTGATGTATCGCGAGCTTTGCTATTATAGTTGGATCTTATGATGTTTCTCTCCCTCTACTCTCTTGTAATGGATTGAGTTTTCCCTTTGAAGTTATCTTATCGAATTGAGTCTTTAAGGATTTGAGAACACCTTATGTATGTCTTGCCGTGCTTATTTGTGGTGAAAATGGGATATTCACGTGATCTACTTGATGTATGTTTTGGTGATCAACTTGTGGGTTCAGTGACCTTGTGAACTTATGCATAGGGGTTGGCACATGTTTTCGTCTTGACTCTCCGGTAGAAACTTTGGTGCACTCTTTGAAGTACTTTGTGTTGGTTGAATAGATGAATCTGAGATTGTGTGATGCATATCATATAATCATGCCCAGGGATACTTGAGGTGACATTGGAGTATCTAGGTGATATTAGGGTTTTGGTTGATTTGTGTCTTAAAGTGTTATTCTAGTACGAACTATATGATAGATTGAACGGAAAGAATAGCTTCTTGTTATTTTACTACGGACTCTTGAATAGATCGATCAGAAAGGATAACTTTGAGGTGGTTTCGTACCATACAATAATCTCTTCGTTTGTTCTCCGCTATTAGTGACTTTGGAGTGACTCTTTGTTGCATGTTGACGGATAGTTATATGATCCAATTATGTTATTATTGTTGAGAGAACCTTCACTAGTGAAAGTATGAACCTTAGTCCTTGTTTCCTAGCGTTGCAATACCGTTTACGCTCACTTTTATCGCTTGTTACCTTGCTATTTTTATATGTTTAGATTACAAATACTCATATCTACCATCCATATTGCACTTGTATCACCATCTCTTTGCCGAACTAGTGCACCTATACAATTTACCATTGTATTGGGTGTGTTGAGGACACAAGAGACTCTTTGTTATTTGGTTGCAGGGTTGTTTTAGAGAGACCATCTTCATCCTATGCCTCCCACGGATTGATAAACCTTAGGTCATCCACTTGAGGGAAATTTGCTACTGTCCTACAAACCTCTGCACTTGGAGGCCCAACAACATCTACAAGGAGAAGGTTGCATAGTAGACATCAGTACACGACCTCTGTAGGTAAACAACCGCTACACTCGTTCAAATTAGCACGTGGGCTACCATTTCGTACAGAAATGAGCTCCACCGTGTAGCCGCGCGGGTGTGGCTGGGCACGAAGCGTGAGTACATGCACGGTGCACCTATTCTCTTGTTGTATACGTACACCACCTATTTGGGGTTGTGTGAGAGCGATACAAATGTAGAGAGATATAGTGTGTGGGTTCGTGACTGTTTTGGGGGGGGAGCAATCAAAAATGTAACATATGCAATGTGTGTGAAATAGAGTCCTGCATATATGATATATGGAGAGGGGGCGGTCCACGAGAAGAAAGTGGATGTATCATCGGCTTGAGGTGTCCACAGAATCAAAGAGAGGGATATGTGTGTGTGCGCGTGCGCGCACGCACGGTCGATAAAGAGTGCCATCGAATTTGTGTGTGCCCACGTCAAAGATATAGAGTGGCTGGCCTACTGGAATGTGAGAGGGGACATGTGCAGTTTGTCTATGTGGCATGGATACCTACCTACAGCGCTCGACTATCAGTGTGTGGTGGGGGGAGGCCTAATTAACTATAGAGGTACAATGGTTGGTATATGTGTGGAGGAGGAGAGAGGCCTGCCTCATGTATTAAGGGAGATCGATCTACTTCATGTATTAAGGGAGATCGATCGACATCCATGCATATGTATAGGAGAGGAATAAGGTTGGGAGAGAGACAGAGCTAGAGTGTTGGAGGGGGTGGTAGTGGTGTTGCTTCTAACAAATGGTGGGAGAGGCTTGCTAGACAAACGGAGGGCATGCCTGAAATGTCAATAAGAGAGGGGATGGCCGCCTGTCTGTGCACGTGCGTGTGAGAGACGGGTCAGGAGGCATGCATGAATGATGAGGGGGGCGATATGGCTGTGGTAAGCAGACGTAACTACATAGTAAGATCAATTGTCCTTTGTCAAAGAAAGGAGAGACATAACTTGTGAGGTACATCAATCGATGGGTGGGGGGGAATAGTTAAGGTCAACCTATATCTAGTTGGGAGATCAATCGGTATACATTCATGTGTGTGTTAGAAGCAAATAAGGCATGGGGAGAAGGATAGAGAGAGAGGCATGCATCTAGGAGGTGGTGTGGAAGGCATACTATATCGAGGGGGAAGGAGTGTGCGAGTACAAGATCGATGAAAAGAGTGGTGGGAGTGAGGCATGGACGATGATAAGAGAAGAGGGGAAGCTTGTGTTTGTGCTAGGCACACCTGGCTAGAGAGGCATATAGATTGATGTGTGCCGTAAAGGAGCTAGGGGCCTACACACACCGTGGGTGAACGACCTAAAGTGAAAAGGCGAATTTGCGTGATGGAGCTACAGAATGTTGAGGGAGGGTGAGAGGGACGTGGGTGTGTGCATGCATGAGAGAAAGTTAGCGCTAGCTACAAAGATAAGAGGATTGTGTGGGTGTAAAAGATGAATAGAGATCTTACTTCATTATAAAAAGCAAATTCGGATATTTGAAGAATTTATCATAGTGTTTTAAAACGACGTGTGTGAATATATATAACGGTGATACACATGGTGTGCTTATGAACATGTTATACTACATATACTAAATTTTATCTCTACTCTTATAAAAAACAGAGTTGTTGATGATGGTGTGCCTGCTATCCTGCAATATAGGCCGTTCGATTTATATCTGACGGATAGGAAGGAAACTATGGCAATTTTGAAAAAACATACCCACACCCCTCTCCATATTTGAAAATTAGGCCTCCCCTTGATCATGTTGATGTTCTCTGGAACGCATGGGCATCTTGCTAGTAGTACGTATAATATATAGAAGATTGATTATAATTTGGGCTAATGTGTGGCTTTTGCAGCTCAGGGCTAAATAATTGTCATAATGTAGGGGCGGGGCACTATACTTTGTGTGATAAACACGGTGTACGTATGGAACATGGTTTAGATTATGAATATATAGTTAGTACATCAAATGTACTATTATTTGGAATCAACATCAAGTGTATTCAAAAAATAGAATTTGAGTTCATATAGTACACATAGTTCATATCTATCTCTATAGATATCATGTGGTGTGTTGTCAAGGTAATACATGAATGATGGTTGAATTGGCAACAATCATGATTGTAGATTCTCATTGAAATAGAGAAACGAATTCAAATTCAGTTCGAATTTCAGAGGTACTATAGACATTTGGAATGCACTAAAATGTTGGTATGAGTAGGTTACATGCATTATACAGCCAGCGAAAAAATTTAATTGGACATAACATGGATTCATACTCCCTCCTTCCATCTATATAGGGTGTAATGCATTTTTTAAGACCGCCTTTGACTATTGACAAGATTAATAGTACATGACATGCACAATGTGAAAATTATATCATTGAAAGCTCCTTTCACACATGAATTTAACGGTGTGCTTTGTGTAAGTTGCATGTCATATATTATTGCTCTAATATTTGGTCAAAGTTAGCATCGAAAAACGCATTAGGCCCTATATAGATGGAAGGAGGGAGTAGCTTTGAATAGCATTTGTATAGTAAAAGCGGGGCAAGACTCTCTCTTTGTGTGGTGTGAATAGTTTTATTTTTTTGTTTTCTTTTTGGTTGAGGGAAGTGCGAATTGATTTGGTACGTACAAGTACAATATTACACGTTAGGCTTGTCCCTAAAATTCAACCCGCACCTTGTTATATCCCGAAAATTCAGATATCGTGCTCCCAAAACTGGTGCCTTCACAGCCCGCGCTTTGCTATCCCGAAATTACAACGCGCACAAAAACTCCCTCTAGCTGCCAAATCCCAACACGCGAAATCCCCCTTCTAACCCTGAGCCAAAAGGGTCGCTAGTTCAAATCGGTGGGGGTACTTTTGTAACACACCCTATATTTTGGACAAGCGCGTCCCTAAGTCATGGTTCACCCCCTCCCATCGCCTCCTTTTCGCCATTGGAAATCCTAGGCCGCCACAACCTCTCCGCTCGAGCCGCAAAACCCCAACCTCCTCCGTCCACCACCTCACCACTGCCCAGTCGGAGCCTCTTCCCCGACGATGTCATCCACCGCAACAGCTTGACGTCCCACGTCCACCTTCCCGGATGAGGATCCGTCATCCATCTCATTGTCCCGCTAGTTCAGCCGCCCCGTCCTCCACCTCCAAGGAGCTGCTCCAACGATTGCCTCGTCTATCGTGGATGCTCCATCCCCATAGCATCGCCTTAACCTGCTCCACCGGAACCGCAGCATCCTCACTGACTCCTCGGACAAAGCCAAGGCCTACTCAGCACCACCAAAGAGGTTGTACACTCATCGCATCGCACCTTCTCCTTAACTCGGCCTCCCGGCGCCGATGGTGCTCCATCCGGCACCCCCATGGAGCGGCTACCTTGAATCCGGCATCGCGGGTGACATCTCCACGGCGGCTCTCCCCTAGTGCGAGGCCCCTTCGGTGGCGGCGGCCATACCAGCCAGATTTGCTGCTGCTGCTCCGGCTCTCGCTCGCTTGCTCGCACTGCTACTGCTGCTCCGGCTCTCACTCGCTCACGCTGCTACTCTCCCCCTCGCTCGTGCTGCTGCTCTGCTCTGATTTAGCTACACTTCAGTCGACCGAATAGACTTTTGGGTCAGTCGATTTTCAGGGGTGGGGGGGCTCGCCAGAGTTAAGGAAGAACCACTCGCAGCGGGGTGGGGGGCTCGCCGGAGAGGTACCCCACTATCTATCTTAGGGTTCAGGGTGGGGGCGGGGAGCCTAGAGGGCTGGCCGGGGCGGCGGGGCGGCGGCGGACCGGTGGTGGAGAGTTGTTTCGGGGCGGCGAGGCGGCGTTGGGGCCGGCGGTTCGGCCGGTGGTGGCTGGCGGCTTACGAGGGTGCAGGTTGAAGATGAACTGCAGGCCCTCCCTAAACTACATGTCAAGTGCCTCTCTGCTACCATTGCCTTCAGTTTCAACAGTAACATTCAGATTCCATGGTAAATTTCAGTTTTGACAGTTAAGTTCAGAGTCAACAGTTTTTACCTCATCTGATATAGTCAGGTGGTTTTTAATGATGTAAATTTTACATCTATTTTACATCATCTATTGGAGATGCTATTAGAATCCCACTTGAGATTGATGATGTATGTCTTGTGCTGCTTCAGCCTTGACGTCTTACGGCTCACTGGAGTTGCTCTAATGACAAAACAATCCATCACAACAGAGTAGTGCCCTGGACGCCATCTACAGATTCCTCATATCTTCCTCCATACCTCCGATAGACACCTCTGCCTCCACTGCTTCAGCGACCAACCCAATGATGTTGAAGTTGACACGGCTATGGCAAAGATGTTGTACACTTGTTGCATCACTTATTACTATACATTCATGTCGATCCATTAGGGCTATTTTGGTTCAACGGAAAAACATAGCAATAGGGAATTTTCCAATGGCACTCTACTATTCAAGTATTCCTGCATTTTGTTGAAAGGAATGAAGCAACATCCACCTGGACCTACTTTTCAAAATCCTATGCATGAAAACAAGACCAAGTGCATTAGTGGTAGAATAACATTCTAACTGTACACGCTTTCATATGGTTTCACTTTATTTTGGCCATGTTTCTTTGCATTCCTCTGCTCTTCCAATTCCTATGAACCAAACACCCAAGTTGACAGAAATCATGTGTTTACAAATGCTCTATTTACCATGTGCATTCCTATCCTATTCTGGTGTTTTTCCTATCCCTGCGTTTTTAGAATCATGCAAGCCAAATGAGCCCTTACAGAATTACTTCAGTTACAGGTAGGTGTCGAAGGGAACTTTGTGTGGTTTGTCCTGCTCCTGTCGCAATGTCATCCACCTCACCTGAGCTGCTCCATCGACAAAAGCATCCACCAAACCAGACATCACGACTCCTGACCATCTTTTGCCACCTCAGATCTCCTTCCCTGCCGCCGGCAGCCACCGCAACGGCATCACCATCATCGACTCAGCAGATGAACCTTAGGAGTACACGGGTCCACAAGAGAGGTCCCACTCTTTTGTTTCTGCTTGTGTTATGCATTGCTTAAAATTACCTGCTACTTTATTGTCATGTTCACCTCTTGGACTCCAAGTCAGGTCCAAATTAATGTTCAAACTTGAGTTCTAAATTAGTTGTGGGGCACATATCGAGGCAGCAATGAATAGTATTTCTATCTAATATATAGTTCACCTAGGGTATGCCTATGTTATTAATCTTGGGTGGGAAACAAATAGTAAAGCAATCATCATCCGTCTTTTTATTAAATTAAAGCAATCGCCAGCCTGCTATCATTATTTTTGGATCCATCCACTAGTTGTTACCTTCAATCTAAATTTCTGCATGCTCTCGTTACATAATCTCACCATATATTTTTCGTATGCATGTCAGATATTGTACACATTCATGTTGAAAATGTAGAGAAAAAGAGAAGAGTGTTGCACGGCAATACAATGTCATGCAGACATCGCTCCATGGTGGGTTCAATGGAAAAACCTCCCCCCCTCCAGATTGTAATTCGGAGGAAGATATCTATTCTGAGGCGGATTCAGACGCAGCTAACCACTCCTATTTACCCCCCCCCCCAAGGTGTTTGCTCTACCTTGGCATGATGATTTTAGTCATATCATGCATATGTTGCCTTGCAATGCCTACTTTTGACCTCATATATGTCATCTGCTTAGTTTAGACATGTTCTGTAATGCCACCTGTTTAGTTTCTATATCATATATGGGAATTATGCAGTCTCATGTCTTTTAGCCAACAATAATATATGTGAAATGTGCAATGCCATCCTGTTTAACCAGGCATCATATATTTGAATGATATCTTGCCCATCCTTTTCTTCATTACATTTCCATTTGTCGACAATGCTTGTACATTAAACTACTCTTCTTGTGAATCAGCCATTTGGGTAGGAGATGGAAAAATCTAGAGTGAAAACAAGGCCTTCAGAGTAGACAGTGCTACCTGTCGAAGCAAATCTCTTGTTGGGTCCTGATAGCTCCTTAGAGATGGATTTAGAGACAGATGACCAGTCCTATTCCCCCACCGAGGTGTATGCTCTAACTTGGCACGGTTATACTGCTCATATCATGCATATGGTGTCTTGCATTGCATAGTTTAGACATCATATACACAATATTCAACACCATGTTCTTAGTTCAGACATCATATCGAATGCCCTCTGTTTAGCATATAAATCACATATGTGAATTAAATGATGTGATCCTGATTACTTAGATAACATGTAGGTGAATTATGTCATGCGATCATGTTTAGTTATTCATCATATCTTTGAATTATGTTATGCTATGCTATCTAGTTTAGATAGACATCATACATGTGAAATTATGTCATGCTATCCATTTTAGTTAAACAATATACATGTCAACTATTTCATGCCCTCTTTTTTCCACACTATCTATTGCATCTGTCTCTCATACTATGTTTGTACATTCAACTATGTTTCCCGTTTATCAGCCATTTGAATTGGAGCGGGTGATGCCAGTATCTAGTGGACTAAAAACACGATCTTCAAATAAAACAGTGCTACCTCTTGGTGGAGATAGCACCCCGGTTGTACATGCATGAGAACCAGCCCTACCACACATAACCCAAACTCTCGCAGATTGTACCCCTACTGGGATGGACAGAGAACCAGCTTCACCCAATCTAACCCCAACCCTAGCAGACAGTAACTCAGTTCCTGTTGACATAGTACCATCTCCACCACAGAGCTCCCAAACAAGAGCAGTTAGTAAGGCAGCTCCAGTGCCCAAAGGGCCAATACTACCATGGCGAACCCGAACTCCACCAGTTAGTATGCCTATTCCTGTGGAGGAAGCACAACCCGCTAGTCATAGTTTAGCATCTATCACATTTGATGTTGTTAAATCCTATCTGCATATCTTCCGATCTTGGAAATATTATACTGAAGATGAAGGAAAATGTCAGTTGCAGGTGTTTGTCCAGGAGTTATGTGTAAGTAATGTTATTCATGGCAATTACTTTGCTTTGTCCCATACATCCTACCTCCATGATGGTTATAATACAGCAAATTTTCCCATTTTCTCTATAGAAAAGGACCGATTTGGAAACTCAGGATGAGGTAACCTGTGCTAATACCTCTGCTATCTTCAAGAATGCTTGGTGGCAGTATCGGAATTACCTGAAGAGAACGTACTTCACCGGCAAAGAAACTCTTCAAATTCCCTTACGTTCTCCTGAGACACATTTACTGGATGATGACTAGGAATGCCTTGTTCTGTACTGGTCCTGAACCAAGAATGTGGTAAGGTCTATGAGCTCATTTTCTATTTTTAAGTACTATATTCTTGTGTCTTACTATACTCTGTTCATGTAGAACAAGTGCCTAAACCTAAATAACAAATGTTCTAATTTAAGATTCCATTGCTGTCATAGCTCAAAAAAGCGCTAGGCGTTAATTGTGCGTTTTACCACCGCCTTGCGCTTTACTGAACAAAGCGCATGCTTATGCGCCAGTTATGCACAGATTAAGTGTAGTTATGTGCAATTCATTTTGCCAACGCCTAGAGCCTAAGCGCACTTAAGTGCTCGCTTAGGCGCGCCTTTTTTAACTATGTTTGCTATCATGCATACTGCTTTGCTCATGTATCACTATATTTACTCATACAAACTTATTTTTAAATTGAAGGATCCAATCGAAACTCCAATGGCACAGCAGGTATGTTCATGCATGTTTCTTTAACAGGTTTGCTCTTATCAATAGCTCTATTGATTTCAATTTCAATTGTGTATACAGTTGACTTCTCATATCATGCACATTACTAACATCACAATAGAGCCAATAGTGTTGTTGTACATGTAGACCCGTGGTACCCATCTGAAATCTTGTTGTACCGTGAAGTTTCCCACACTTTGTATTCTTTCACTGCTGCTTTGTCTTGAACTAATATGATTTGAACTATGACTCTATTTTGATTTGGCAAGACAATGAAGTGACCATAGGACATAGATATATGTTTGTTTGATGCTTTTATTATGTACTAGTACTTGTCAATAGAAGACTTGGTAGTTTAATTCTGTCCACCTTACTAATGAACTGGTTCACCGAAATGAGTTTCATATACTAGTACATGCTAAACCTATTATGTGTCTGCTTGTTTCTTCTTTTAGAATGCTGACAGAATATTGGGGAAGAGTGCCTTATTAAGCAATGGTAAAGGAAGTAATGCAGATAAGGTTCAGGATAGTGAGACATCCTTGTTGCTCTCCAAGAAAGCTAATAAAACAGCTAAGGAAGACTATCTTGAAGACAGTGAGACAACCCCAAAGTCCTGTCTTAGTTTAGTCTTCGAGTTACTGGCCACTACCGCTTGCACAAGCTATTCAAACTCACTGTCTGAGTCAGTTTGGTTTCTTGAGTCTCAACTGCAAGCTGAAAGACATCAATCAGATGTGCTGCGAGAAGAAGCGGAAGGACTGCGGAAGTCCCTGGAGCATTCAGATGTATACTTTCTACTGCAACAGCAAGCGATGGAGGATTTTAGCGCCAAACGGGACAAAGATAATAAGCTTGCCAAGCTTATTGACAACATGGTGGATACCCAGGATAACGTTTCTTGAGCTCTTCTGAAGTTGTTTCAGTTATGCTCTTGTTTTGCTGCCGGTTTATTTGCACTGGTGGCCAATTTTGACGGTCAGTGTATGTAATATGCTGCTTTGTTCCCTATATTTGCACTGGTGGCGAACTTTCATGCCCAGTGGATGTAATATTTGTAATAGCGGTAATAGGCTAGCGTTAATTGCTTGCTTATTTATTTCCTTATTGTCTTGTTTAGTTGTTTGCTTGTAGTCACTGCTAATCTTTGTCTGTGTTTTTCTAGTGGCCACAATAACCTATTTTTGGTAACTAGGCCACAATAATAATGGCAACACATGGACTGTTGTAACCATGGGCCTTCATAACCCACAAGTATAGGGGATCGCAACAGTTTTCGAGGCTAGAGTATTCAACCCAAATTTGTTGATTCGACACAAGGGGAACCAAAGAATATTCTCAAGTATTAGCAGTTGAGTTGTCAATTCAACCACACCTGGAAACTTAGTATCTGCAGCAAGGTGTTTAGTAGCAAAGTAATATGATAGTGGAGGTAACCGTAACAAAAGTAAAGATAGCAAAAGTAATGTTTTTGGTATTTTGTAGTGATTGTAACAGTAACAACGGAAAAGGAAATAAGCGAGAACCAGTATATGGAAAACTCGTAGGCACCGGATCAATGATGGATAATTATGCCGGATGTGGTTCATCATGTAACAGTCATAACATAGGGTGACACAGAACTAGCTCCAGTTCATCAATGTAATGTAGGCATGTATTCCGAATATAGTCATACATGCTTATGGAAAAGAACTTGCATGACATCTTTTGTCCTACCCTCCCGTGGCAGCGGGGTCCTATTGGAAACTAAGGGATATTAAGGCCTTCTTTTAATAGAGAACCGGAACAAAGCATTAGCACATAGTGAATACATGAACTCCTCAAACTACGGTCATCACCGGGAGTGGTTCTGATTATTATCACTTCGGGGTTGCCGGATCATAACACATAGTAGGTGACTATAGACTTGCAAGACAGGATCAAGAACTCACATATATTCATGAAAACATAATAGGTTCAGATCTGAAATCATGGCACTCGGGCCCTAGTGACAAGCATTAAGCATAGCAAACTCATAGCAACATCAATCTCAGAACATAGTGGATAATAGGGATCAAACCCTAACAAAACTAACTCGATTATATGATAAATCTCATCCAACCCATCACCGTCCAGCAAGCCTACGATGGAATTACTCACGCACGGCGGTGAGCATCATGAAATTGGTGATGGAGGATGGTTGACGATGACCACGGTGACGAATCCCCCTCTCCGGAGCCCCGAACGGACTCCAGATCAGCCCTCCCAAGAGAGATTAGGGCTTGGCGGCGGCTCCGTATCGTAAAACGCGATGATTTCTTCTCTCTGATTTTTTTCTCCCCGAAAGCCAATGTATGGAGTTGGAGTTGGCGTCGGAGGGCCACCAGGGGGCCCACGAGGTAGGGGGCACGCCCAGGGGGGGCGCGCCCCCCACCCTCATGGACAGGGTGTGGGCCCCCTGGTCTTCATCTTTTGTGAGGATTTTTTATTAATTATCCTAAGATATTCCGTGGAGTTTCAGGACGTTCCGAGAACTTTTATTTTCTGCACATAAAAAAACACCATGGCAATTCTGCTGAAAACAGCGCCAGTCCGGGTTAGTTCCGTTCAAATCATACAAGTTAGAGTCCAAAACAAGGGCAAAATTGTTTGGAAAAGTAGATACAACGGAGACGTATCAACTCCCCCAAGCTTAAACCCTTGCTTGTCCTCAAGCAATTTAGTTGACAAACTGAAAGAGAAAAAGAAAAACTTTTACAAATTCTGTTTGCTCTTGTTGTTGTAAACATGAAAAGCCAGCATTCAAGTTCAGCAAATATTATGAACTAACCATACTCACAATAACACAAAGGTCTCACAATTACTCATATCAATAGTGTAATCAGCTAGCGAGCTATAATAACAAAACTCGGATGACAACACTTTCTCAAAATAATCATAACATGATATAACGGAATGGTATCTCGCTAGCCCTTTATGAGACCGCAAAACATAAATGCAGAGCACCTTCAAAGATCAAGGACTGACTAAATATTGTAATTCATGGTAAAAGAGATCCAGTCAAGTCATACCCAATATAAACCAATAATAATGAATGCAAACGACAGTGTGCTCTACAGCGGGTGCTTTTTAGTAAGAAGGATGATGACTCAACATAAAAGTAAATAGATAGGTCCTTCGCAGAGGGAAGCAGGGATTTGTAGAGGTGCCAGAGCTCGGTTTTAAAATAGAAATTGAATAACATTTTGAGCGGCAAACTTTTGTTGTCAACGCAACAACTATGAGATGACGATATCTTCCATGCTAAATAAATTATAGGCGGTTCCCAAACAGCATGGTAAAGTTTATACTCCCCCTCCTCCACAAGCATCAATCCATGGCTTGCTCAAAACAACGAGTGCCTCCAACATTCAATGGGTGCCAGGGGGAGTTTTGTTTGCAATTATTTTGATTTAGTTTGCAGAAAGCATGGGACTGGGCATCCCGGTGACCAGCCATTTTCTCGTGAATGAGGAGCGGAGTCCACTCCTCTTGAGAATAACCGCCTAACATGGAAGATAAGGACAGCCCTAGTTGGAACATGAGTTGCTCAAGTATACAAAACAGAATTTCATTTGAAGGTTTGGAGTTTGGCACATACAAATTTACTTGGAATGGCAGGTAAATACCGCATATAGGAAGGTATAGTGGACTCATATGGAACAACTTTGGGGTTTAAGGAGTTTGGATGCACAAGCAGTATTCCCGCTTAGTACAGGTGAAGGCTAGCAAAAGACTGGGAAGCAACCAACTGGGAGAGAGACAACACTTGTAAACATGCATTAAAATTAATTTACACCGAATACAAGCATGAGTAGGATATAATCCACCATAAACATAAATATCATGAAGGCTATGTTGATTTGATTCAACTACATGCGTGAACATGTGCCAAGTCTAGTCACTCAATTCATTTAAAGGAGGATACCATCCCATCATACCACATCATAATCATTCTAATAGCATGTTGACACGCAAGGTAAACCATTATAACTCATAGCTAATCAAGCATGGCACAAGCAACTATAATCCCTAAATGTCATTGCAAATATGCTTACTTCATAATAGCTAACTCAGGAACGATGAATCATCATATTTACAAAAACAAGAGAGGTCGAGTTCATACCAACTTTTCTCATCCCAATAAGTCCATCATATATCATCATTATTGCCTTTCACTTGCACGACCGAACGATGTGAATAATAATAAGAGTGCACGTGCATTGGACTAAGCTGGAATCTGCAAGCATTCAATAACCAGGAGAAGACAAGTAATATGGGCTCTAAGTTAAATAAACAATCATGCATATCAGAGCCACTTCAACAATTTAATAATGGTCTTCTCCTACTGACCCCAAAGAAAAGAAAAGGAAAACTATTTACACGGGAAAACTCCCAACAAGCAAAAGAAGAATGGGAAATATTTTTGGGTTTTCCTTTTTAATTACTACAACAAAGAAATAAACTACCACTAATTTTTTTTGTTTTCTTAAAGGTTTATTAAACAGACAAGAAGAAAGCAGGAAAAAGAAAATAAACTAGCATGGATATTATAGTGAAAGAGTATGAACACCGACATCTAGCAATGAGTGTGTGTGAACATGAATGTAATGTCGGTGGGAAATACATACTCCCCCAAGCTTAGGCTTTGGCCTAAGTTGGTCTATTGCCAGGGATGGCCTGGCGGATACCTGTAAGTGAAGTTGGGGTCATACTGTGATGCAGCGGCTATAGCCTCCTGAGCTGCAGCGTAGCGTCGGGCTGCTTCCGCTCTTTTCTCGTACTCATCTGCCTCCTCTCTGGTAATAATATATCTTCCTTTTGTCTGCGAATCAAAGAAGACAGGAGCAGGAAGAGCAATATGGACTACATGTCGTTTGTTAAAGATTAGTCGATATTGGAGAGGTGGTTCAATCCTCTCAACAAACTGGTGGGAAACCATAGAATCAAAATCCAAATAAGTAGAGGGTAACTCCGTATCACCCTCTCGAATGTCTATCTCAAGAAAATTAGCTAAGCGGGTTGCATAAATTCCTCCAAAGAAATCTCTGTTATATCTGTTATGATGCAACCTACGAGCTACGATGGCTCCCATGTGATAAGATTGGTCTCCTAACACAGCACTTCTGAGAATGTCGAGATCAGGGGCACAGAAGTGACATACTGCATCCTTAGCATTAATGCATCTACCTATAAAGAGAGCAAAATAGTGTATAGCAGGGAAATGAATGATCCCTAAAGTGGCTTGTGTTATATCTCTTGATTCCCCCACAGTTATTGTAGCAAGAAAGTCTCTATATTCAGATTTAGGGGGATTCCTGACATTACCCCATGATGGAAGCTTGCAAGCATAAGTGAAATCCTCTAAGTCCATGGTATAAGACTTGTCATAAAGGTCAAACATGACTGAAGGAGAATTACGCGAAGATGAAAACTCAAACCTCCTCACAAATGAACTTGTGAGATCATGGTACTGGGGGCATTTGTCAGCTTCAAAGTCCTCAAGACCGGCGTTGCGCAAATATGCGCTAAATTCTTCTTTGATTCCCACTTGATTCATAAAATTTTCCGAAGGCCATTCACAGGGCCTAACAGGAGCATCTCGTGGTGGTTCCTCGTCAGCATCACGTATTGCAAGCCTAGGACCTTGTTTCCTTGAAGAGCCACCTTGGAACATCCTCCTAAACATATTGTTTCCTCTAAAAAGTTTCTGAAATTTTTAGTAACTTCAAATAAAAGTGAACCAACTTCAATAAAATTGATAGCAACAACTCTTGCAAGTGCCTATAGCCTACATAAAGCATTGGAACTACTTGGAACCATATAAATTTGACATGCAAGCTCAAGAACATGGTCACCTATGCAGCACAAATTTGCAATGAATAAAGTACTAGAACAAAAACTAATTGGACCAATGGAGGAGTCACATACCAAGGAACAATCTCCCCAAGCAGTTTTGCGAGAGGTGCTTTGAGCAAGGAGATCAAAAATCACAGCAACGGGGGCTAGAACTCGTGCTTGAGTTGGTTTTTCGTGTTTGTGTGAGATAGAGGAAGAAGATGGGTGCGGGAATAAGTGGAGGAGGGCCACCATGGGCCCATGAGGCAGGGGGGCACGCCCAGGGGGTAGGGCGCGCCCTCCACCCTCGTGGCCAGGTGGCAGCTCCCTCCGCGGTGATTTTTGCATAGTAAATTCTCAAATATTTCCGAAAAAAATCATACTAAATTGGCATGGCATTCTGAGGACTTTTATTTTTGGGATATTTTTATATTGCACGGATAAGACAGGAAACAGACAGAAAAATACTATTTTACTTTATTTCTACTAAATAACAGAAAATATAAAGAGGGTACAGAAGGTTATGCTTCTAGTTTCATCCATCTCGTGATCATCAAAATGAATCCACTAACAAGGTTGATCAAGTCTTGTTAACGAGCTCATTCCGATTAACACGGAATCGGAGAAATTTTGAATATCACTATGTTACCTCAACGGGGATATGGACATCCCCAATAATAAGAATATCATACTTTTTCTTGACAGTAGGGAGAGGAAATTCAAAACCTCCAAATATAATTGATGGAATTTTTCCAATAGAGTTGATACTGTGGACTTGAGGTTGTTTCCTCGAAAAGTGTATCGTGTGCTCATTGCCATTAACATGAAAAGTGACATTGCCTTTGTTGCAATCAATAATAGCCCCTGCAGTATTAAGGAAAGGTCTTCCAAGAATAATAGACATACTATCATCCTCGAGAATATCAAGAATAACAAAGTCCGTTAAAATGGTAACGTTTGCAACCACAACAGGCACATCCTCACAAATACCGACTGGTATAGCAGTTGATTTATCAGCCATTTGCAAAGATATTTCAATGGGTGTCAACTTATTCAAGTCAAGTATATGATATAAAGAGAGAGGCATAACACTAACACCGGCTCCAAGATCACATAAAGCAGTTTTAACATAATTTCTCTTAATGGAGCATGGTATAGTAGGTACTCCGGGATCTCCAAGTTTCTTTGGTATTCCACCCTTAAAAGTATAATTAGCAAGCATGGTGGAGATTTCAGCTTCAGGTATCTTTCTTTTATTAGTAATAATATCCTTCATATACTTAGAATAAGGATTTGTTTTGAGCACATCAGTTAATCGCATACGCAAAAAGATAGGTCTAATCATTTCAGCAAAGCGCTCAAAATCCTCATCATCCTTTTTCTTGGATGGTTTCGGAGGAAAAGGCATGGGTTTTTGAACCCATGGTTCCCTTTCTTTACCATGTTTCCTAGCAACAAAGTCTCTTTTATCATAACGTTGATTCCTTGATTGTGGGTTATCAAGATCAACAGCAAGTTCAACTTCTACATTATTATCGTTACTAGGTTGAGAATCAACATGAACATTATCATTAACATTATCACTAGGTTCATGTTCATCACATGATTGTGTTTCAGCATCAG
Organism: Triticum aestivum; assembly: GCF_018294505.1. Lineage (NCBI taxonomy): Eukaryota > Viridiplantae > Streptophyta > Magnoliopsida > Poales > Poaceae > Triticum > Triticum aestivum. The sequence continues at coordinate 610,084,103 of NC_057798.1, read as the reverse complement.
AAATAGAAATATCATTTGGATTCTCAGGTGGTTCATCATTAGGTTCACTAGAAGTTTGCAAAGTCCTATCATTTTTATTTTTCTTCTTTCTAGAAGAACTAGGCACATCAATATCATCTCTCTGAGAATCTTGCTCGACTCTCTTAGGGTGGCCTTCAGGATACAAAGGTTCCTGAGTCATTCTACCAGTTCTAGTAGCCACTCTAACAGCATAATCATTTTTCTTACTATTCATTTCATCAAGCGCTTCTTTTTGAGCTTTAAGTACTTGTTCTACTTGAGTGGTAACCATAGAAGCATGTTTGCTAACAATTTTAAGTTCACCTCTAATATCAGCCATATAATCACACAAGCGTTTAATCATATAAGCATCTTGTTTTAATTGTCTACCAAAATAAGCATTAAAGTCATCTTGCTTAAACATAAAGTTATCAAACTCATCCAAGCACTGACTAGCAATTTTAGTAGGAGGGACTTCAGCTTTATCATATCTATAGAGAGAATTTACCTTTACTACCTGTGTCGGGATATCGGGAGGTTCTTCAGTAAATAAGTAATTGAGACCGTGTATTTCTTCAATAGGAGGTAAATTCTTAACATCTTCAGCTTTAATACCTTTTTCTTTCATAGATTTCTTTGCCTCTTGCATATCTTCAGGACTGAGAAATAGAACACCTCTCTTCTTCGGAGTTGGTTTAGGAATAGGCTCAATAATTGGCTCAAAAATTGGCTCAGGAGCTGGCTCGGGAGGTTCCCAATTATTTTCATTTGTACATATTGTTCAATAGAATTTCAGCTTCATCCGGTGTTCTTTCCCTGAAAAGAGAACCAGCACAACTATCCAGGTAATCTCTGGAAGCATCGGTTAGTCCATCATAAAAGATATCAAGTATTTTAGGTTTCTTAAGAGGATGATCAGGCAAAGCATTAAGTAACTTGAGAAGCCTCCCCCAAGCTTGTGGGAGACTCTCTTCTTCAATTTGCACAAAGTTATATATTTCCCTCAAGGCTACTTGTTTCTTATGAGCAGGGAAATATTTAGCAGAGAAGTAGTAAATCATATCCTGGGGACTTTGCACACAACCAGGATCAAGAGAATTAAACCATATCTTAGCATCACCCTTTAATGAGAATGGAAATATTATGAGTAAATAAAGGTAGCACGATCTCTCATTATTAGTAAACAGGGCAGCTATATCATTCAACTTAGTAAGATGTGCCACAATAGTTTCAGATTCATAGCCATAGAAAGGACCAGATTCAACCAAAGTAATTATATCTGGATCAACAGAAAAAACATAATAATCCTTATCGGGAACACAAATAGGTGAAGTAGCAAAAGCAGGGTCGGGTCTCATTCTATCTCTAAAAGATTCTTTACTCCATTTAACTAACAACTTCTTAAGTTCATATCTATCCTGGCAAGCAAGAATAGCTGCAGAAGATTCTGCATCAAAAAGATAACCTTCAGGAATAGGAGGCATATTTTCATCATCACTCTCATCATTGTATTTAGGTGTAATAATTTCTCTTTCTCTAGACCTAGCAATTTGCTCATCAAGAAATTCACCAAGGGGCACAGTAGTATCAAGCATAGAAGTGGTTTCATCATAAGTATCACGCATAGCAGAAGTGGCATCATCAATAACATGCGACATATCAGAGTTCATAGCAGTAGCAGGTTTAGGCATCCCTAGCTTACTTATAACAGAAGGAGAATCTAGTGCAAGGCTAGATGGCAGTTCCTTACCTCCCCTCGTAGTTGAGGGCAAAATCTTAGTCTTAGCGTCTTTCAAGTTCTTCATAGTGTCCAGCAGATATAAATCCCAAGTGACTCAAAGAATAGAGCTATGCTTCCCCGGCAACGGCGCCAGAGAAAGGTCTTGATAACCCACAAGTATAGGGGATCGCAACAGTTTTCGAGGGTAGAGTATTCAACCCAAATTTGTTGATTCGACACGAGGGGAACCAAAGAATATTCTCAAGTATTAGCAGTTGAGTTGTCAATTCAACCACACCTGGAAACTTAGTATCTGCAGCAAGGTGTTTAGTAGCAAAGTAATATGATAGTGGTGGTAACGGTAACAAAAGTAAAGACAGCAAAAGTAATGTTTCTGGTATTTTGTAGTGATTGTAACAGTAACAACGGAAAAGTAAATAAGCGAGAACCAGTATATGGAAAACTCGTAGGCACCGGATCAATGATGGATAATTATGCCGGATGTGGTTCATCATATAACAGTCATAACATAGGGTGACACAGAACTAGCTCCAGTTCATCAATGTAATGTAGGCATGTATTCCGAATATAGTCATACGTGCTTATGGAAAAGAACTTGCATGACATCTTTTGTCCTACCCTCCCGTGGCAGCGGGGTCCTATTGGAAACTAAGGGATATTAAGGCCTTCTTTTAATAGAGAACCGGAACAAAGCATTAGCACAGAGTGAATACATGAACTCCTCAAACTACGGTCATCACCGGGAGTGGTTCCGATTATTGTCACTTTGGGGTTGCTGGATCATAACACATAGTAGGTGACTATAGACTTGCAAGATAGGATCAAGAACTCACATATATTCATGAAAACATAATAGGTTCAGATCTGAAATCATGGCACTCGGGCCCTAGTGACAAGCATTAAGCATAGCAAAGTCATAGCAACATCAATGTCAGAACATAGTGGATACTCGGGATCAAACCCTAACAAAACTAACTCGATTACATGATAAATCTCATCCAACCCATCACCGTCCAGCAAGCCTACAATGCAATTACTCATGCACGGCGGTGAGCATCATGAAATTGATGATGGAGGATGGTTGATGATGACGACGGTGACGAATCCCCCTCTCCGGAGCCCTGAACGGACTCCAAATCAGCCCTCCCGAGAGATATTAGGGCTTGGCGGCGGCTCCGTGTCATAAAACGCGATGATTTCTTCTCTCTGGTTTTTTTCTCCCCGAAAGCCAATATATGGAGTTGGAGTTGGCGTCGGAGGGCCACCAGGGGGCCCACGAGGTAGGGGGCGCGCCCCCCACCCTCGTGGACAGGGTGTGGGCCCCCTGGTCTTCATCTTTTGCGAGGATTTTTTATTAATTATCCTAAGATATTCTGTGGAGTTTCAGGATGTTCCGAGAACTTTTATTTTCTGCACATAAAACAACACCATGGCAATTCTGCTGAAAACAGCACCAGTCCGGGTTAGTTCCATTCAAATCATACAAGTTAGGGTCCAAAACAAGGGCAAAAGTGTTTGGAAAAGTAGATACGACGGAGACGTATCAGGCCTCCTACGGGTCGTATGATCCATGGGCCTTCTACGGGCCGTAGGATCCATTGGTCTTCTATACGGGTCATAGGATCCATGCGCCTTCTACAGGCCGTAGGATCCATGGGCCTTCTATGGGCCGTACGATCCATGGGCCTTCTACGAGCCGTATGATCCATTGGTCTTTTACGGGTCGTAGGATCCATGCGCCTTCTATGGGGTGTATAATCATTTCGCCAATCATGGGTCGTACTATTCGTGGACCATAATGGGTTGTTAATAGGCCGTATTTGATAACTCTATGAAAACAGCCCAACTGGTTTTTTTACATGAAAACAGCCCAACGTCTTAACGGGCCACAAACGGGCCGACTGTAACCATGGGCTAAATTTGGCCCACAAGCAGAAATTGACAGTAACGGGCCGTAAGTAACTGAATGCTGGAAATGAGCCCAAGAATAAATGGGCCCTGAGAAGGCCAAAAGATAACATGGGCTAGAAACGGCCCAATAGAATAATGGGCCGTTAATGGGTATAAAGTGATACATTGTTCATTATGGGCCAGTTTCACCACGGGTTGTTAATGGGCCAAGAGTTACAAAGGTCTTCATGAGGGCCGAAAGATGTCATGGGCCATACATGGGCCGGAAGTTAAAACGGGCTGGAATCATATTGGATGGCCCAGATGACGCTACTGGGCCTAATTCGGATAGGTCATAATGGGCCCTGGGTTAACAGGTTATAAATGGGCTTTATGCGAACATGACGTTAATAGGCTTTTCGTGGGCCGGCCCGCCACCTTTTGACCAAGTCAAATGGGTTGGACTTTTCACATGAATGTGCCTCTGCTGGGCTGTGCCACATGTCAATGTATCATAGGCGCCTTGGGTCCAATGAGTGGATGACATCTGTCCCAACGTTGAGCCGACACGTGTTTCCTCCAGCCAATGATGATTTTACAGGTGGAAAATCCCCATTGGTCGGGGCTGTTAACGGGTTATCGGATCCAAAACTGGACCCGATAGCTTAACGGCGTTCCATTACGGTGGATGCGATGTGTCGGTCACCCTTGACAAAAACACTTCTATGATGCGTGATTTATCGTCATGGAAGTGGGCACTTCCATGATGATAACTTTGGTAATGTCATGGAACACTTCTACGACAGCACAGGTATGACTATCTTGATTCTGTCATAAAATCGTCATGGATGTAGATGCATGACAGAAAATGTGACCTAGTGTGACAAACACGTATCATCATGGAAGTGTATTTTTTGTAGTGAAAGTAGCCAGTGGAAAGGCCTACAACTGCTAAAGACACACCACCGATTCAGATGCCTGCTGCTGAAGCAGCGGGGGAGACCCAGCGGCAGCACATGCTCAGAAGACCAACCTGGTGGAATAGACTGCTAAGAAGTCATATGCTTCGGAACCACCTGCTAAGCAGTTTGTAGGTCCAGAACCGACTGCTCATCAGTCTGGCGGTCCGCAGTCGCGTGATTAGCATACCAATGCATCAACACTTCATGCTCAGCAAACCAACGCATTGGCATGGCCTCCTCAGCACACCAACAAGTTGGCACCACCTGCGCAGAAACCAGACTTAGCTTCAATGCATGGTCAGCAGTCTGATGCCTCTGCTCCTACAGCCCAGCAGTCCGTCATAGCAGCACCGCCAACTCAGTGGGCTGGCAAATATATACCATCTGCTAAGCAATCCGTCAAAGCTTCACCATCTGCTTGGCAGCCTACCTTGCAGGCAACCAGACGTTCTGCTAGGAATGCTTCAAGTACCAAGAAGGAAGTGGCCAAAAGGCCTACACCCGCGACGAAGCGCGGAAGGAGAGTGAAGAAGAAAGAGAACGATTGCCTCTTGCTTAAAGCACTCATCGCCCGGAACTAAATTAACAGTAGGTTGTTCGAATCAGGGAATAATACTATTTCTGACGAGATGGATGATGAAGAAGTAGAATTGGCGCTTGCTAAAAGTGAAGCAGATGTACTTCAAGTACGCAATTACATCCATGGCCAACCATTTCTTGTTGGTGAATACTTTGATGAGTGCAGCTCCAGTTTCCGCAAGTTACATGAATATTGCATGGATCAAATGTCAACAGGTCTTCATGGTTTGCTAGTACACTTCAACAGAGATCATTTCCGATACGATGTTGGTTCATTCGATGTGAGTTTCGAGGACTTACATCTCTGCTTCAAACTTCAATGCGCTTGATGCAACTCTTGTTAGATGCCTGATTTTGTAAGTACTTAACAAACTCAGATCAACTTCTCCATACAAGGCTGTAAATGATAAATAGCTAACTACATTTTATTCCTCTCAGGGGATTGAACGCGCAGAGAAGAAAAGGCAGAATGTGTATTTCATAGATCCTGCATTAGCAAATGGCACAACATTACATGGTAAGGACGAACGGGACTGGGCCGTTAACATGGTCGTCTGTATCTCCGAAAACATGTCCCATGTAGAATCATTTCTCTGGCCATATCATGAAAGGTGAGTCAAGTAGACAACCATGCATACACTGGTTGTCTTTCAAATTTCGACATAATTCGTAAGTTAAATGCTTTCTTAATATGTAGTCGTCACTGGATATTGGTATTCATTGTTCCAAACAAGAACATAGTTTACTACATCGATTCTCTCAGAGAGTCAACAAATGCTCAGGATCTGACACGTCTTCAGCAATTCATGGATATGTATTGAATTATATGATGTTGAAATTAATTTCCATTCATATCTCATTCAATAATTGATGTTGTCAAAATTCATCTTCATTTGTAGTGTGCTCGCAACTAAACCAGGGAACTTGTTCAAGAGGGAACTACCTCTGGAGCACAAGATCGTTTCTCCGGTAACACACCGAAATCCGTTATTTACAGAAAATTAATCCAATAGTCTGCAAATACCTTTTCTTACGCTAGTCAAATGTTCAAGCTTCTAATTAAACCTCTTTCTATTTTGTCCAAACAAAAAATAATACATGTAACACCGGTTAGGTTGTTCCTAGCAGGACAAATACATGACTAATTCTGAAAAAAAAATCAGTGTCCTCAGCAAGAAGCAGGGACCAACCTTTGTGGATACTATGTTTGTAGACACATGATCTCCATCTGCAAATCTGTTGATAGTTGTGATGATCCTTGCGAATTAGTACCAATAAGTCTATCTTAATTAATATCTTCTACTCCACTCATATGGCACATTCTGATCTTAAAAATACTGCAGCTCATCTTAGAACCGAGGACCCCTGAATCGCTCCCGACTGGTGAATTGTTGATGGTTCGGAGATTTACCATTGACTTCTTCCTGAATCACTACATCAATCCCACTTGTGCTAAGGAAGATTTCAGCAAGCGTTCTCCTGAAACATTTAGTAAGAGTTACCGCTAAACGTATACGCATTGATCCATTGTTTTCCATCTGATTAGGTCTTCGTATTTCGTACACTATGATTAATTATGTAATGCATATATGTGTGGACAAATCATTGGAACTTAGCTACCATATGTTCAATTGCAATTGTTGCGAAAACTAATGAATGTTCTTCCTGTGGACACTATTTGTTCAATTGAATATTGTGGCCAATTTGTTTTTCGTGTGCCGATTCAAAATGGTATATTATTGTTTATTTGTTCAATTGAATATTGTGGCCAATTTGCTTTATGCGTGCCGATTCAAAATGGGATATTTTTGTTTATTTGTTCAATTGAATATTTTGGCGAATTTGCTTTTTGCATGCCGATTCAAAATGGGGTATTTTTGTTTTAACCTGGAAATTGCTCCGCACATAGTTCAACTAAATGAGTGGGTGAGATCCACATCGGAAAGCATACGTCAATCTTAGTGGAACCGTCGGTGATACACAGCAGATCACAAACGATTTGCAGCGCTACTACGTGTGCGTAGGCTCTCCGGAACCGTTTGTGATATCAAGTTATCGCACATGGGAACTCGGAGTAAACCGTGCCCAATGTAAAATACAATCCCAGTGGTAATTTTTTCAGGAAATGTGTGGGATCCCAAACGAAAAGCACACATCACTCTAGCCGCAACCGTCGGTGATACACAACAAATCACAAATGGTCTGCAGCACTTGTATGTGTGCGAAGGGGCTCCCAAACCGTTGGTAATTGAACCTTATCGTAGATGGTAAATGTTGGGAGAACATGTGCGATGGAGTCTTGCATGGTAGACGGGTTTCGCAGAAAACTCATGTGTGATAGGGCACATATCGCACACAGTTCATATGTTGGACCGTGTGCCTTGCATACTATTTCCCAAACGGTTCATTACGACACACCATTTGGTTTCACTGCGTCATTAGAAACGTTTAATCACCGATCCTACACGTGCGAAAGAATTTAGTGTGTGCTGCATCGCACACAATTACATTTTGCAAGGCCTCTGGATCATGGATCCATATCCCCGATGGTTTCTGGGTCGTGTGGGAAGGACCCCCTATCGCCCACACTCACTTGGCAGCTGTTCCAAATGTCATCGCGGAAAGGGGTTTAAAACCGTTTGTATAGCACCAGTGCATACCAGTGTTAAGCATGCTAGTTAAGCAAAACAAGAAGTGGAAAGGTGTGTTAACTGCATCAAGCATAACATTTATAAACAGGCAAATAGTCATTCAAACTGGTATTATGTAGGTCTAAAGCACACTAGTTATTGTTAAAAAAGAAAAAGGCATGTTAACTACAATATCCTTAGTAGCAACCAAATATCGTAATTCATAGTGGTATTGTTGAAACTATTATTGATGAAATTGAATTGCACAGCAAATAGTTGCACATATAGAGCATCACATTATGAAGAACTGAAATAAACAAGGCATAAGGCCATCTCTAGCCGATCCTTTAAAAGCTAAAGGACTAAAACAATTAGTCGATATATATATATACTCCAGCAATTTTTGGCCGTTTCTAGTCGATCGCCTGAACTTAATGTTGTAAACTTCAATTTGATCAAGTTCAAAGCAGGTTCAACCGAAAGTAGCATGCATTCAAACATAATCATAGATAGTTTTCCATAACCAAACATAAAACATAAATTTAAACTAAGCTAAACTACTTTCGGTCAAAGTAGAGGTCGATCTAATCCTTCCTTGTCAGGTACGGTGTGCCAGGAGCTGGGTCCGGGCCGGTGTCGTCATCGGGGTCGTTGGGGAAGGCACTCCTCCACTCGTCGACGTCGATCTCCTCGTCCTCGCCGCCCACCTGGAGGCCCTCCGCGCCGCCATCCTCACCGCCTTCGACCTCGTCATCGGAGCAGAGTGCGATAACCTCTCCGCCCTCCGTGCCGGCAAAGATCGCCCGCTCCGTGTCCACAAGCTCCGGGTGCTGCCGGCGGAGCTCTTGCATGTAGGCCTCGTCGGCGGCCTCGGCCTAGAGGCACTCCCACGCCTCGCGGTCCTCCCGCTCCATAGCCGAGCTCACCACCCCTGGCTCCGGCGGAACAAGGTGGACTAGACGTGTGCCGAAGGGGAAATTGAGCCTAGCCTCTGCGTCGTGGTAGAGGACCTGCCACCGATCATACTCCATGGTTGCCAGGTCGGCCGTGTGGAAGCTACCGAGCCACTGGCAGGTGTGGGTCTCCCGATCTATAATCTAGGCGACCCACGTCCCCCACCGCCGTTGCCGGACCCCGAGGTAGGACCTTGTCGGTTGTCGGGTCCGAGGGAGGACGGGGAAGTCCTCGAACCGGCGTAGGGGTGCGGTGGCGGGCGGATCGGGGGACCGGCGACGGCGAATTTATAAAAGCCCGCAGAGGACGACGGGGACACCTCGCTGGCCACCTCGCCGGCGTCGGGAGAAGAGTCCGCGATAAACCTCTCTTGGGTCATTGGCTCCTAGAGCTCCCCAGCATGCAAGCAGAGGTTGAAGATGGAGGCGGCGGCGATGGCGGCGACCTACCAATGGTTACGGGGGTGGTGTGTGTCGGTGAGCGCAAGTTTTGTGGAGTACGTAGTGTGTGTGGAGGGGGGCTGGGGGCGGGGGGTTAACGTGGTGTTTGAGGAAATACCACAGCAGCTGAAAATTTTACTAGGCGGGAGTAACAAGGCGGGGACTACTGAAAATTTGGATCAAGGGCGAGCAGATATTTTTGAGATTGCGAGGGATGCAGAGGCGGGAGTATTTGGGGAGCGAGCTAGTGTGCTTGACACGCCAGCTGTGGACTGTAGCTGACGCACCTTCTCACGGAAACCATAGGCATACTATACACCGACGGTGCTCCAGGATATTTTGTACTGCATCTCACATGGTTGGTGGTAATAAACTGTGTGGGATCTACTTGATTTTTCATTTTGATTTGAATTACATAATGGGGTCACAGCGGCAATGGATAGTGTTTGAATTGCTAGACCTTTTATCTGCAGTGAACATGCAACTGTATGTATGTCGTAAAAAATTGGAATTATTCAGGGTTTGTTTCGAAATTTTATACATTAAATTGGTTTTCAAGCAATTTCAGGTGCACAATTCAAAATCAATGCACATGCACCAGTCCATAAAAACGGGTTGCAGAATCAAATGTTTTTCCTTGGTTGCAAGCTTAGGTCACATGCAAGAAATGAGAATGAATGTCAAACACCTTGACATTGCCGCTCAGCCGCTAGCATTGAGATACATGGTTCTAGTAAATTGAAAACTCAGCTGAAATTCATGAAACTTGACATGATATCATGGAATGGCATCGACATGTCATGGTAAAAATATTTTCCCATTTGGGGCAGGTTTGGGTATAAGCTTCTCGCAAACCGGAGCTTCTCTCACAACAAGCCAGATGGTTTCAGTAGGGAACATGCCACCTTGGGGGACAAAGGATATATGTTGCCCCTTCTTACTTTCTAATTTTTTTCTCGTGTCAACATAGAACAACACGAGAGTTGTGTCATTTTTTGGAAGTTTTCGGGGTTCACTTGGACATTTTTATACATTAGCTGAGTTTTCTATGCATTCATGTGCATAATTCAAATTTGAACTACATGAACATGCTCCAGTGCATATAAAGTGGTTCAGAATTGGAATGTGTGTCCTTGGTTACATGCTTAAGTCCCATGCAAGAAATGAGAATGAATGTCAAACACCTTGCCACTGTCGCTCGGCTGCTAACATTGAGATACTTGGTTTTTAAATTCTAGTAAATCAAAAACACATCTGAAATTTATGAACCTTGACACACTAGCATGGAACGACATCAACATGCAGTGGTAAAAATATTGTCCCATTTGGGGCGGGTTAGGGTATACAAGCTTCTCACAAACCAGAGCTTCTCATAACAAGCCTCATGGTTATGGTAGGGAACATTTCACCTTTCTAGATGAAACAATATCCGTTGCCTCTTCTTGATTTCAATTCTTTTTCTAGTGAAAACATAGAACAACATGAGTGTTGTGTTAAATTTTGGAATTTATCGGGGTTCGTTTGGACATTTTATGCATTAATTGACCTTTCAATGCATTTATGTGCATAATTCAAACTTGAACTACATGCACATGCTCTAATGCATATAAATTGGTTGAAAATTCAAATCTCTATCCTTGGTCGCATGATTACGTCTCATGCAAGAAATAGGAATGAATGTCAAACACCCTGCCATCGTCACTCGGCCGCAAACATTGAGATACCTAGTTTTTAAATTCTGGTAAATCCAAAACTCATCTGAAATTCATGAAACCTGGCATGCTATCATGGAATGGCACCCGACATGTCGTGGTAAATTTGTTGTCCCATTTGGGGTAGGTTTGGGTATAAGCTTCTCACAACAAGCCTGATGGTTTCGGTAGGGAACGTTTCACCTTTCTGGACTAAACGATAGTCGTTGCCTCTTCTTGATTTCAATTTTTTCTCTAGTGTCAACATAGAACAACATGAGTGTTGTGTTAAATTTTGGAATTTTTTTGGGTTCGTTAGCACATTTCTTATGCATTAATTGGGTTTTCGATGCATTTATGTGCATAATTCAAATTTGAACTACATGCACATGCTCTAATGCATATAAATTGGTTGAAAATTCAAATCTATGTCCTTGGTTGCTTGATTAGGTCCCATGCAAGAAATGGGAATGAATGTCAAACACCCTGCCACCGTCACTCGGCCGCAAACATTGAGATACCTGGTTTTTAAATTCTAGTAAATCCAAAACTCGTCTGAAATTCATGAAACCTGGCATGCTATCATGGAATGGCACCCGACATGTCGTGGTAAATTTTTTGTCTCATTTGGGGCAGGTTTGGGTATAAGCTTCTCACAAACCAGAGCTTCTCACAACAAGCTTGATGGTTTCGGTAGGGAACGTGCCGCCTTTGGGGACGAAAAGATACCCGTTGCCTGTTATTGCTTTCAAAAAAATTCTAGTGTCAACATAGAAAAATAGGAATGTTGTGTTAAATTTTGGAATTTTTCACGGTTCATTTGGACATTTTTATATATTAACTGGGTTTTCTAGGCATTTTATGTGCATAATTGAAATTTGAACTACATGCACATGCTCCAATGCATATAAATTGGTTGAAAAATAAAATATGTGTCCTTGGGTGCATGCTTAGGTCCCATGCAAGAAATGGGAATGAATTTCAAGCACCAGGGCACTATTGACTGCCGGCAAAACGTTGAGATACTTTGTTTTTAAATTCTAGTAAATCCAAAACTCGTCTGAAATTCATGAAACTTGGCATGCTATCATGGAATGGCACCCGCCATGTTGTGGTAATTTTTGTGTCCATTTTGAGAGAAGGTGCACTCGAATAACAGTCAGCAAAGGCATTTTGAAACAACTAGCTGCCACTCTAACATCACGAACATTTTAGATAGAACACCCGTATGTACATTGACAACTTCCGCATTAAGCCAAGGGAAAATGTGCCGAGTAGGATTTGTGCAGCTCTTCATTGCAAACGTTTTACATAAAACACATGTATGCAAAGTGAGAGCTATGGTCTTCCGCAGTAAGCCAAGGGAAAATTCGCTGTGCAGGATTTGTGCATCTCTTCAACACAAACAGTTCAGATTGAATAAGGTATGCAAAGAGAGACTTTGGCGCTAAGCCAAGAGAAAATATAGCAAACAGGATTTCTACCTCCCTTCAACGCAAACGGTTTTTTCGGATGACCCATCTGCAACCACGTATAGGCAATTTGGTAAGATTTGCATCTATCATATTGGGTATATTGCCATTTGTCAAACTGGAAAGATTGACATTTGTTGATCTAGTAACATTGCCATTTGTCAATCCTTGTAACACTGCGATTTGTCAAAATATGCAGCTAAACATCACTAGTAGTATCTAATTTTTGCAACTAAAATTCAGTAATTAAGCATAGATTTCATTCATAGATTAAGCGGTCGTGCTTAATTTATACAAACAGTTCAACTGCTATACGCATATATATGGTTGCTCATCGTTAGGCGTCACGGCGCGCTCTGCTCGCATCCATCGCGCTCGGGTTGTGGACAGCTTTTCCTTGCGTGTTCAACTGCTATATGCATATATATGGTTGCTCGCCGTTGAGGCGACCGCGGAGCACTCTGCTCATGTCCCTCCGTGCGTGCTATGGTAGAGGTTGGGCCTGCGCACGATCACGTTGGGGGCCCCATATGCATGTGGTTGAGCCGCGCGCGTCACCACGTGATGCCGTTACGTGCGGCAGGATGGAGTTACGCGCTGCAAATTAGAACTGCCATCAGGCCGTGTTGATCGATATTGCAGGCCGTACAGCCTCCCCTTTAATTCCCGCGGCCATTATAACCTTAGTCTCTTCAACCTTTCGATCGTGCCCCACAACACAACAAGCACACCCATGACGACACATAGAGAGGGGATGCGCTCCAATGAAGTCCGGGGAGCATAAAGTGGAGGCCCACACGAGGGAGAAGGATCTCTCAGTGGTGTATGATATGTCTCCAACGTATCTATAATTTATGAGGTATTCATGCTATTATATTATCTGTTTTGGATGTTTAATGGGCTTTATTATACACTTTTATATTATTTTTGGGACTAACCTATTAACTGGAGGCCCGGTCCAAATTGCTATTTTTTGCCTATTTCGGTGTTTCACAGAAAAGGAATATCAAACGGAGACCAAACGGAATGAAACCTTCGGGAGAGTTATTTTTGGAACAAACGTGATCCAAAGGACTTGGAGTGGACGTCAAGGAAGAAGCGAGGAGGCCACGAGGCAGGGAGGCGCGCCTGCCCCCCCCCCCCCTGGGCGCGCCCCCACCCTTGTGGGCCCCTCGCACCTCCACCAACCTACTTCTTCCTCCTATATATACCCATATACTCCGAAAACAGCTAGGAACAAAATAGATCAGGAGTTCCGCCGCCGCAAGCCTCTGTAGCCACCAAAAACCAATCGGGACCCTGTTCTGGCACCCTACCGGAGGGGGGGTCCCTCACCGGTGGCCATCTTCATCATCCCGGCGCTCTCCATGACGAGGAGGGAGTAGTTCACCCTCGTGGCTGAGGGTATGTACCAGTAGCTATGTGTTTGATCTCTCTCTCTCTCTCGTGTTCTTGATTTGGCACGATGTTGATGTATCTCGAGCTTTGCTATAATAGTTGGATCTTACGATGTTTCTCCCCCTCTACTCTCTTGTAATGGATTGAGTTTTCCCTTTCAAGTTATCTTATCGGATTGAGTCTTTAAGGATTTGAGAACACTCAATGTATGTCTTGCATGTGCTTATCTGTGATGACAATGGGATATTCACGTGATCTACTTCATGTATGTTTTGATGATTAGCTTGCGGGTACCGCGACCTTGGGAATCTATGCATAGGGGTTGGCACACATTTTCGTCTTGACTCTTCGGTAGAAACTTTGGGGAACTCTTTGAAGTACTTTGTCTTGGTTGAATAGATGAATCTGAGATTGTGTGATGCATATCATATAATCATGCCCACGGCTACTTGAGGTGACATTTGAGTATCTAGGTGACAATAGGGTTTTGGTTGATTTGTGTCTTAAGGTGTTATTCTAGTACGAACTCTATGATAGATCGAACCGAAAGAATAGCTTCGTGTTATTTTACTACGGACTCTTGAATTGATCGATCAGAAAGGATAACTTTGAGGTGGTTTCGTACCCTACAATAATCTCCTCGTTTGTTCTCCGCTATTAGTGACTTTGGAGTGATTCTTTGTTGCATGTTGAGGGATAGTTATATGATCCAATTATGTTATTATTGTTGAGAGAACTTTCACTGGTGAAAGTATGAACCCTAGGCCTTGTTTCCTAGCATTGCAATACCGTTTACGCTCACTTTTTTTACTTGTTACCTTGCTGTTTTTATATTTTCAGATTAAAAATACTCATATCTACCATCCATATTGCACTTGTATCACCATCTCTTCGCCGAACTAGTGCACCTATACAATTTACCATTGTATTGGGTGTGTTGCGGACACATGAGACTCTTTGTTATTTGGTTGCATGGTTGTGTGAGAGAGACCATCTTCATCCTAAACCTCCCACGGATTGATAAACCTTAGGTCATCCACTTGAGTGAAATTTGTTATTGTCCTACAAACGTCCGCACTTGGAGGCCCAACAATGTCTACAAGGAGAAGGTTGCGTAGTAGACATCGGTGTACACCATCGACCCGGCCGTGGTGGACGACTACAGCAACACCGTTGAGCAGTTGCTTGCTGGAGACAAGTACAAGGTGGTCAACATCGACCTCCAGTACACTGTCGGTCGTCCCGGCATAGATTAGAAGGTTGCCGTCACCCAGTTGTGTGTGCGCCATCATGTCCGCGTCTACCACTAGTGCATGGCTAGAGAGCCTTGCGACCGTTTCAACAGGTTTGTCAACAGCACTGACTACAAGTTCGCCACGGTGGAAACCACCGACGATGTAAAAGCGCTCAATGTTACTGGCTTGGCCTACAAGAACCTTGTCGAAATCCATGACCACTACAGGGTCTGGGGTAGCACGAAAAAGGACGCCCTGGTCAAACTCACCTCGACCATCATCAACCCCTACTACAAAAAGATGAAGTAGGATGCCCAGAGAACAAGTCCCGTATCCTGGCACAGGGCCTGGATGCGGCGACTGGATGAACCTCACCTTAGGTTCACGGCCAAGAGCGTGTATACATGCTACGAGATGCACATGTGGATCGTTGACATGAGGAAGTGCCTTGTTACCCAAATCGACGAGCTTGGATCGAGCCACAAGTAGAGCAAGCGTCACAAGAAGTAGATGATGATTAGATGATCGTTTATGCTAGTTAATCATGCATGTAATATATAGTTTACTTTGGTGTGTGGAAACGACATGTGTGTAGTAGCCACCTATGTAATTATGCATGTAATAGTTTACTTTGGTGTGTGCAAATGCCATGGTTATAGTAGCCACCTATGTAAGTGGATGTTTCATTTGGTTATGCAACCATGTCCTTATAAGTGTGTGTGTGTGTCTATATATATATATATATATATATATATATATATATATATATATGTATGTGTGTGTGTGTGTGTGTGTGTGTGTGTGTGTGTGTGTGTGTGTGTGTTGTTGTTGTTCTGTATGCAATCCCATCGCACAACACACACGTCTTATTAGCAGCAACCGTTTGTGTTATTATCGGTCTTCGCACACATTTCTGATTACAGACCTGTTTGCCGCGTATCACACACATATTGTTATATTGAACCGTTTATGTTCTCTTGTCTCAACACAAACAGTTCATCCGCGTGAACCGCATGCCATATATCGCACACACCTTGATCTGGCTGACCATTTCTTTTGTGTTGCCTAATCACAATCAGTTCATCCTAGTGAACCATATGTTGTTTATCGCACACACCTTCATCTGGCTGCCCGTTTTCTTTTGTTGATCCTCATCGCAAATGATTAATTGCACTGAACTGTATGCCCTACATCACACACGGAACTAAAATCTGAACCGTGTTTCATGCATCCGTCATCACAAACGTTTGCACCTTTTTTGAAGAATTTTTTACACCACAGTTTGCGATTAATGCATCGCACACAGTTTCGTCAAAGGGTCTCTGATCGTAGTGTCACGTTAGCAGCATCCTGCAGTAGTGCAAGTTTCTGCCTTCGTAATTCAGCACCATTGTGTACTAGCCGTTTGATGGCTTCTTTAATTTGAAGTCGGGCACTCATGTCTTTCCTATAAAAGAAACACCCTGGATCCACCCAAAACACTCTCACTCACCTTTGACCTTTCCTGCGTCCCGAGCATTCATGTCGATCATGTTGGAAATATGCCCTGGAGGTAATAATAAATGTATTATTATATTTCCATGTTCATTATTAAGTTTGTGCTTCTATGATACAATTGTATTGGTTCTCGAATATGAGATCAGAGGAAAACACAAATACTTGTGTGGAAATATAATACCAAGTAATCCCTAGTGTAGCCTCTAAGACTAGCTTATATATTGAGTGATGACCTTGTTTTCCTGATCATGAGCAATGTTAGTGTGAGAAGGATGCTACCAATATATGAGAACACCATTGTTATAAGAACAATGGACTTGGATAGACATAACTTATCAATTACAGAGAGATGTCAGGTATGTTATCGATACTCCATATAACTTGTTCATGCTTGCATTGTTCCTTAGACCATGAGAATATTGCATACCAACATGCCGGATGGATACTTTGGGTTTTACCACATGCCACTCCGTAAATGGATGTGAATATATCTGACTTATGCGTATGCTAGAAGCGTATGTCCCAGTGGCGATAGTTCAAGACTAGGATTTGCTCCTCTCATGATAGAGAGATACTCACCGGGCCCACTCGGTGTTAAGGTGTCATTATTGTCTGGCCACACTTGTGAATATGATCACAGGATACCTGTGACGCCCCCGATTCAATCGTACACTAATCATGCACGCAAATGTGTACGATCAAGATCAGGGACTCACGGGAAGATATCACAACACAACTCTAAAACATAAATAAGTCATACAAGCATCATAATACAAGCCAGGGGCCTCGAGGGCTCGAATACAAGTGCTCGATCATAGACAAGTCAGCGCAAGCAACAATATCTGAGTACAGACATAAGTTAAACAAGTTGCCATAAGATGGCTAGCAAAAACTGGGATACAGATCGAAAGAGGCGCAGACCTCCTGCATGGGATCCTCCTAACTACTCTTGGTCGTCGTCAGCGGCCTGCACGTAGTATTAGGCACCTCCAGTGTAGTAGGAATCATCGTCGACGGTGGCGTCTGGCTCCAGGGCTCCAGCATCTGGTTGCGACAACCAGGTAAAAGGGAAAGGGGGAAAAGAGGGAGAAAAGCAACCGTGAGTACTCATCCAAAGTACTCGCAAGCAAGGAGCTACACTACATATGCATGGGTATATGTGTAAAGGGCCATATCGGTGGACTGAACTGCAAAATGCCAGAATAAGAGGGGGATAGCTAATCCTGTCGAAGACTACGCTTCTGGCAGCCTCCGTCTTGCAGCATGTAGAAGAGAGTAGATTGAAGTCCCCCAAGTAGCATCTCCAAGTAGCATCTCCAAGTAGCATCTCCAGTAGCATCGCAGTAGCATAATCCTACCCGGCGATCCTCCCCTCGTCGCCCTGTGGAAAAGTGATCACCGGGTTGTCTGTGGAACTTGGAAGGGTGTGTTTTATTAAGTATCCGGTTCTAGTTGTCATAAGGTCAAGGTACAACTCCAAGTCGTCCTGTTACCGAAGATCACGGCTATTCGAATAGATTAACTTCCCTGCAGGGGTGCACCAACTTACCCAGCACGCTTGATCCCATTTGGCCGGACACACTTTCCTGGGTCATGCCCGGCCGCGGAAGATCAACACGTCGCAGCCCCACCTAGGCTCAACAGAGAGGCCAGCACGCCGGTCTAAACCTAAGCGCATAGGGGTGTGGGCCCATCGCCCATAGCACACCTGCACGTTGCGTACGCGGCCGAAAGCAGAACTAGCCCCCTTAATACAAGAGCAGGCTTATGTTCCAATCCGGCGCGCGCCACTCAGTCGCTGGCGTCACGAAGTGCTTCGGCTGATACCACGACGCCGGGATACCCATAACTACTCCCGCGTACATGGTTAGTGCGTATAGGCTCGTAGCCAACTCAGATCAAATACCAAGATCTCGTTAAGCGTGTTAAGTATCCGCGAACACCGAACAGGGCCAGGCCCACCACTCTCCTAGGCGGTCTCAACCTGCCCTATCGCTCCGCCACAAAGATCCACACAGAGGGCCGTCGGGACAAAGGTCCTTTCAGCCCCCAATCCGTGAATCACTCGCGGGTACTCATCGAGCTGACCCGACTTTAGTCACCATCTGTATAGTATGTAAGTATGTATAATATATACCCGTGATCAACTCCCGAGTGATCACGGCCCAATAGTATAGCAAGGCAGACTGACAAGAATGTAGGGCCAATGATGATAAACTAGCATCCTATACTAAGCATTTAGGATTGCGGGTAAGGTATCAATGACTGCAGCAACAATGACAGGCTATGCATCAGAATAGGATTAACGGAAAGCAGTAACATGCTGCACTACTCTAATGCAAGCAGTATAGAGAAGAGTAGGCGATATCTGGTGATCAAAGGGGGGGCTTGCCTGGTTGCTCTGGCAAGAGAGAGGGGTCGTCAACTCCGTAGTCGAACTGGGGTGTCAGCATCGTCATGGGGTCTACCTAAGAGAAGAGGGGGGAGAAATAGTAAATACATAGCAAGCAAGTGCATAACAGGATAACAGGCAGAGCTAGACGTGTTCTAACACGGTAGGAGGTGATACCGGTGAAGGGGGGAAGCATCCGGCAAGTATTCCCGGGGTTCCGTGTTTTCGGGCAGAGGAGCTGGAGGGGGGAAGTTGCGAGTTCGATAGGTTAGGGGGGTGTGGCGGACGAACGGGTTGCGTATCCGGAATCGTCTCGTCGTTCTGAGCAACTTTCATGTTGAAAATATTTTAATCCGAGTTACGAATTAAAAGATATGATTTTCTAAAGATTTTATTAATTTCTGGAATTTATTTAATTATTTAATTAATTTGAAAAATGGATTTATGACGTCAGCATGACGTCATGCTGACATCAGCAGTCAACAGGGGTTGACTGGGTCAAACTGACGCGTGGGTCCAATGGGACCCACCTGTCATACTCTATTAGGTTAATTAGGATTTAGTTAAACTAATTACTGTTTAATTAAGCTAATAGGTTAATTAGATTAATTAATTAAGGTTAATTAACTTAATTAATTTAGTTAATTAATTAATTAATTAAATTTATTTTTATTTTAGTTATTGTTTTATTTATTTTTATATACTTTTTTTAACGTTCTGGGGGCGGGCCCCCTTTGTCATAGGGCCCTGGGGGCTAACGGGCGTGCGGTTGCCGCGGGTGCGGGCGCTGGGCGTCGGCGCCCGACTGGGCGAGCACCCAGATCGACAGGCAGGGGGGGCCAGCCACGGGCGTGGCGAGGCTGCCGGCGTGGCTGCCGGTGCCCATGACGCCGGCCAAGGGAACGGAGGGCGGTGCCACGGGAGGGCGGTGATGAGCGTTCAGCGCGGCAAGGCCTCGCGCGAGAGGAGGGGAGTGGGGCGGTCGGAGCTGGCCGCGGACATGGCGGCGTCGCCGGTGCAGGGGGGTGCAGGAGCGGGGCAAGGCGAACGGCGCAGCAGCGGGTCGCGCGAGGCAGGGCACAGCGGCCATGGGGGTGAGGCGGAGGCGGTGTGGGGCGTAGCCGGGCGCGGCCATCGTGCGGTGGATCGGCGCTGGCATGGGGGCGCACCTGGGCGCGGCATGCGGGAGAGGGAAGGAGAGGGGGGAAGCTCATGCTCACGGTGGGCGTAGGGTTAGGGCAGCGGGGCTCGGGGTGGTCGACGGCGACGATCGGGCGACGAGGAGGCAGGCCGTTGAGGTGGTCCGGCGAGGAAGGCCGCGGCAGTGGCGTTCCATGCGGCGGCGGCGGGGGCCCCTTCCGGTCCAGGAAATGGGAGGAGGGTGAGGCCGACGGCGAGCGACGGGCGGGGCGGCGCCGGTGATGCGTCGGGGAGGCGGCGATGGGTTCGGGCCCGATCCCGATTGGGTCGGGGGGGGAAGGGAGTGGGGCGAGAGGAGAGGTGGGGATCGCGGGGGTGTGGTGGAGCGTGGGGCGCCGATGGGATCGGGGGTTGCCCCGATCTAGATCGGGGAAGGACGAGGGAGGAGTGGGACGAGGGGGGAGGGAGTGGGTGGCGGCTAGGGTTGGCCTGGGGGGAGTGGGGGGTTAAGCCGGCGGGGTGGGCCGGCTGGGCCAGGTGGGCTGGCCGGCCAACTGGGCCAGTGGGCCGTGGGAGGGGGTTCCCTCTTCTTTTGTTTTGTTAGTTTCTTTCTTTTATTTATTTTCCTCTTTTTTATTTATTTTCTTTTATGTTTTCTTTTAGTTTCCATTTATTTTTGTTTTAGTAAAATACTATAACGGCGCCTAATTTGCTGTTAACAAATATGCCAATGCCACATTAGCTTGCTACCCAAGCTAAATTAGTTTCATAATTAATTAATATTTAAAAGTATATAAATAATAGTTTTCACTACTGTTTCAATTATCTTATAGTATTTAAATATCTTATAAAGGTATGGTTTCTCCATCATAATTACCTATGTAATATTTGGTTCACCCCGAACATTTTAGTTTTAAGATTTGAAAACTTTTATTGTTTGCTTAATTTTTAAAGTTTGAACTAGGTTTCGAACTGGCGCGAGTTTATAAACAGTAATTCGAGGTGACGTGCCATCATTAGCGAAGGTTCACTGTAGCTTAACTATCCGGGCGTCACAATTCTCCTCCACTACAAGAAATCTCGTCCCGAGATTTAAGAGGGGAGTAAGGGGGAAGGTTTGGTAACGAATATAGCGGGTCTTCTCATCCTGGCTTGCTCTTCCCGAAGAGGTCAATCCAATATATTGATACCTTCATACTTCTGCTTCAGGTCAAAATGATGAAGTCGTCATCCTCTCTTCGGGATCTTCATCGTACTTACGAAAAGGATATGGGGGAAGACTCGGGAAGGGCGGGCCTTACCAGGTTGACTATCTGGTACATAATTCAGGGAATGGGGTAGGAAGTAACTCTCGAATTGAACTTAGGAAAATATCGAGAGTAAAGTAAGAAGGTACCACGAGAAGTTCCAAACGGATAGGCCATTGTTCGATGTCTGAAACAACATGCGAAAGGGGTCCAGAGCAATGAGATTGAGTATTGCATCTGCTACCAAAATAGATCACTTGGGACGGTGGCCCGTGAATTACATACGAGGCCACACGCGAAGAACAACCTTGGGGAGAGGGGGTGCAGGAGAGTCAGGTTTCGATCCTGTGGAGCTGTGGGTTATGGGCCCGCCATGTGGTTGAAAGTAGGAAGGGGGCCGACAATTTGCACGGTCATGATAGTAAGGCGTGTCAAAGGGTAGCCTGTCAGATATGTCGGCAACAACATCGATACCAAGGCCGAGGGATGAAGAGAACCATTTTCCTGCTCGTTGAACGAGGCGGGCCAATAGGCAAGGTTCTCGTCCATCGGTGGTTACTGGAATATCATCAACAATCGTAACAGGGTCTTACTGACCAATTATACATCGAGGTGTTTACATAAGTAGTGAATCTTTACTGCTTAGATTATATAGATCACAAGAATGTCAAACACAACAAAGTAAAGTAAAAGGTGATCATCAGATTAAATAGAACAATGGAATGGAAAATGTGTTTATACACCTATTTCAGGGGTATATCCTTCCCAAGGACAAGAAGAGCATGATATCCATGACAGGATATAATGTAGAAAACCCTTTAGGTAAGGGGGGAGGAATCTCATGATATTACCCATACAACGGTGTTTGGATAATTGATAAAGAGAATTTAGCATTGTGCTTCAAATGTTCTTGGTGATGAACGGAGTACCACAGACATGCTTCAGGTAGCAATGATATGGTGTTTCAATCAAGGGCCCGACTTCGGATACACCCATGATCCATCAGGAGTAACTTATAAAATAAGTCCTACCACTTCCTCCAGGAGGAATGGTTATCCTTGCAAAAGAAATCATAATGATAGGTCCTCCAGCCAGGGGGGGTGCTAGCCATGACATCATGTTACCGGGCCATCAAAGGACAAACAACATAACTCCTGGAAAGTTGTCCCAACCATCATATCTGACCGAGATTCAGATCCAATTGGTGTCATGATGCCTCAGACTCAGGATGTCCGAGAAGAAAAGGCGCAACACAAATCATTGAAATGGCATTGCAAGATTCTCGGGAAATGAACTATGGGAGCGGGTTCCTGAAACAATAGTTCATCATTAAACCAAGGAGAGGTGAGGAGGTGGCTGATTGACTCAGCGACAATTCATTGAGATTTTCAAAAGATGGATTTCCACAATAATGTGAACAAGAAGATGACATTTGTCAGATCAAATGGTATAATATGTATGCTCAAGGAAAACATACACAATTAAACATTGGTTGAAAGGTGCACCCGAAATATGGGTTGGATTGCACGACCAATGTCAGAATGGTGATTCAATAGTCAATAGCCTAAGAATGAACTTTCGACCATTAACTTCAAAAAAATAGGGTTGCTAGAAGGAAAGAATCCAAACAACACCGTTCACTTGTTGGAATTAACACGGGGACCAAGATAGAATGGTGATGGTGAGAAGTATTTCTATGTCAAGAATTCTCAAGAGGTGGAACAAATCTCAGAACATTCTTGACATAAAGGATGGTAATACTCCAAGGTAAAGAAGAACAATTGCTGGATAGCAAGGAACTCAAGGTATAACACCAAACATGAACAAGCTTGTGTTGGTGGGAGGGCAATAAAGTGGTCGACGATAATACAATTCATCGAGGGCAAGGATGGTATGTCTCATCATGAATTCAATTGATATCCTGGATGAGCTCAGAATGTTGATGATCACGACACCTTTGTCGCGAGAGTTCATGAAGATGTAATCGATCGGTAACGACATCAAGTCAAGTAATGATGAAGTGAAAGGTTATTGGAACCAAGGGTACGACACAAACTCGAAACCAAGCTTGTTGTTCAAGGCGAAATGATATGACGATGAGGATCGACGTAAGGTTAGTTCATCGTCGAAAATTGGTGCTCCGAGAATAAGGACCAGGTAGCACAGTTAGAATCGTCACGACAATGATATAGCCAAACAGGCTAGGAATGGCGTGATCGGGTACAAACTCGTACTTATAGAAGCTTACTGAAGAGTTGTTGAACCGAAGAGCGGACTCGGTTCAGTTATCGGTGTCTTTGAGTGTTCAATAACTCAGAGCCCGCGAAAAATTGGAATCAGTGGGAAGGTAGCACTTGATGAAGAACTCATAAAAAGTTATGCAGTTCCATGATAATCTCGAGATACCAGGGGGGTAATACTCGACACAAGATCAAAGTAAAGGTTGGACTGGTGTATTGATCCATAGAAGACAATTGTTTTAACTTGTCCGAGAAATGAGATCAAAGAAGAACAATCATGGTCGGAACCATGGTTGCAAAAGGCCAGATCCTAGATATAAGATGAACTTATACCAAAGGAATAATTTATTTAAGAGAAGCTTTAATGATAAGATCTACATCGTGTCCATGGGCATGAACACAAGTTCAAGGTCGACTCCCACTTCTCCAATGCATAACCTTTCATTCACTTCTCACGTTCGATGAAGTTGCAGTGTTGAAATTTTATCTGGTGAAGCACCAGAAGAGTATGACTCGTGAAAACTTTCGGGTTCACACGGTTTAGAGAAGGCATATGTTCAACCCATAGGGGCTTCTTAGAAACATATACCACAAGTTTCAAGAGTAAATAACACAAGCCCGAAAGCAGAGCATGGTTGGCCAAGCAGAGGATACAACTTAACAAAGGCATTATGTATCAGGGGAAGAACTCACAAGGTGATCAAATGTGAAGGACACTGTCGGATAACAATCCAACAAAGGACTTGATGGTCCACAAAGGATCTGATACGAGTATCGGTACTCAACTAGAGGAAGAAGAATGCAAGGAGATCAGATTATAGAAACAACTGACTAACTCAATTGTCAAATGCAAAGGAATTATGATTTCCAAATCAAGGGATCAAAAGCAATGCTCTGATTAGGGATGGATAAGTTGAATAGCCTTAGGGTACAATCAACGACAATTGGATTGGTCGAGAACCAATTCCAGTTAAAAGAATGGAAGCTCAGCCGGAAAGGTAATTTATAAGGATCAATGATGATTGCGTGTATTCGCAACATATTGAGTCAACAGACTCAAAATGATAATGACAAGGAATGTCAATAAGATTTCTATACTTATGGGATTAATCATAATGAAAGCAAACAAGAAATTCCAGAGCAATAGGTTGCTGAGGATTTTCGGAATATCGGGTGGTATTTCGAAGACTTTTGTGTCACACATGAACAACTGGGGGATGAGCGGATACTCGATAAGTGCGAGAATTTATTTGAAGGGGGTATTCATGTGGCAAAGAACTGCTAGGCAGTAGGCACAAAGTATTCTCGGAACAATAGAGAAAACTTCGGGGTATCTTGTAATAACAAGATCAATGGGGGATGATCATATGAATGGCAAGTGTAAGTAGTTATCCATACGGATTTATCGGTGGTTAGGAATAGCAAAAGTGATGGGCACAAAGTCTCGAGAGAACATCAAAGAGTATCTTCGGAATCTTCTGATGTAGCAGGCGATCCTCTGCAGTAAGGGGCTCTCCGGGTGGATGCGATCACGAGATCCTAATCTTAGAGTTAGCAAATTCATTTAACCCGAATAGTAGAGAGATCAGAGTCCCAGAGTATAGGTCGAGGAGTAAAAGATCCTACTACCACCCGATGGCGACGTGGGCCCATGGGCCACACAGCCATGTTAGTAAAAGTTTTTCAACGACTAGACTCGACTTCGGCCAAGGAGTTGGAAAGGGGGATTCCTACAGGCAGTCGGCTCTGATACCAACTTGTGACGCCCCCGATTCAATCATACACTAATCATGCACGCAAATGTGTACGATCAAGATCAGGGACTCACGGGAAGATATCACAACACAACTCTAAAACATAAATAAGTCATACAAGCATCATAATACAAGCCAGGGGCCTCGAGGGCTCGAATACAAGTGCTCGATCATAGACAGTCAGCGGAAGCAACAATATCTGAGTACAGACATAAGTTAAACAAGTTGCCATAAGATGGCTAGCACAAACTGGGATACAGATCGAAAGAGGCGCAGACCTCCTGCCTGGGATCCTCCTAACTACTCTTGGTCGTCGTCAGCGGCCTGCACGTAGTAGTAGGCACCTCCAGTGTAGTAGGAATCATCGTCGACGGTGGCGTCTGGCTCCAGGGCTCCAGCATCTGGTTGCGACAACCAGGTAAAAGGGAAAGGGGGAAAAGAGGGAGAAAAGCAACCGTGAGTACTCATCCAAAGTACTCGCAAGCAAGGAGCTACACTACATATGCATGGGTATATGTGTAAAGGGCCATATCGGTGGACTGAACTGCAGAATGCCAGAATAAGAGGGGGATAGCTAATCCTGTCGAAGACTACGCTTCTGGCAGCCTCCGTCTTGCAGCATGTAGAAGAAAGTAGATTGAAGTCCCCCAAGTAGCATCTCCAAGTAGCATCTCCAGTAGCATCGCAGTAGCATAATCCTACCCGGCGATCCTCCCCTCGTCGCCCTGTGGAAAAGCGATCACCGGGTTGTCTGTGGAACTTGGAAGGGTGTGTTTTATTAAGTATCCGGTTCTAGTTGTCATAAGGTCAAGGTACAACTCCAACTCGTCCCGTTACCGAAGATCACGGCTATTCGAATAGATTAACTTCCCTGCAGGGGTGCACCAACTTACCCAGCACGCTTGATCCCATTTGGCCGGACACACTTTCCTGGGTCATGCCCGGCCGCGGAAGATCAACACGTCGCAGCCCCACCTAGGCTCAACAGAGAGGCCAGCACGCCGGTCTAAACCTAAGCGCACAGGGGTCTGGGCCCATCGCCCATAGCACACCTGCATGTTGCGTACACGGCCGAAAGCAGAACTAGCCCCCTTAATACAAGAGCAGGCTTATGTTCCAATCCGGCGCACGCCACTCAGTCGCTGGTGTCACGAAGTGCTTCGGCTGATACCACGACACCGGGATACCCATAACTACTCCCGCGTAGATGGTTAGTGCGTATAGGCTCGTATCCAACTCAGATCAAATACCAAGATCTCGTTAAGCGTGTTAAGTATCCGTGAACGCCGAACAGGGCCAGGCCCACCTCTCTCCTAGGCGGTCTCAACCTGCCCTGTCGCTCCGCCACAAAGATCCACACAGAGGGCCGTCGGGACAAAGGTCCTTTCAGCCCCCAATCCGTGAATCACTCGCGGGTACTCATCGAGCTGACCCGACTTTAGTCACCATCTGTATAGTATGTAAGTATGTATAATATATACCCGTGATCAACTCCCGAGTGATCACGGCCCAATAGTATAGCAAGGCAGACTGACAGGAATGTAGGGCCAATGATGATAAACTAGCATCCTATACTAAGCATTTAGGATTGCGGGTAAGGTATCAATGACTGCAGCAACAATGACAGGCTATGCATCAGAATAGGATTAACGGAAAGCAGTAACATGCTGCACTACTCTAATGCAAGCAGTATAGAGAAGAGTTGGCGATATCTAGTGATCAAAGGGGGGGGCTTGCCTGGTTGCTCTGGCAAGAGAGAGGGGTCGTCAACTCCGTTGTCGAACTGGGGCGTCAGCATCGTCACGGGGTCTACCGAAGACAAGAGGGGGGAGAAACAGTAAATACATAGCAAGCAAGTGCATAACAGGATAACAGGCAGAGCTAGACGTGTTCTAACGCGGTAGGAGGTGATACCGGTGAAGGGGGGAAGCATCCGGGAAGTATTCCCGGGGTTCCGTGTTTTCGGGCAGAGGAGCCGGAGGGGGGAAAGTTGCGAGTTCGATAGGTTAGGGGGGTGTGGCGGACGAACGGGTTGCGTATCCGGAATTGTCTCGTCGTTCTGAGCAACTTTCATGTTGAAAATATTTTAATCCGAGTTACGGATTAAAAGATATGATTTTCTAAAGATTTTATTAATTTCTGGAATTTATTTAATTATTTAATTAATTCGGAAAATGGATTTATGACGTCAGCATGACGTCATGCTGACATCAGCAGTCAACAGGGGTTGACTGGGTCAAACTGACGCGTGGGTCCAATGGGACCCACCTGTCATACTCTGTTAGGTTAATTAGGATTTAGTTAAACTAATTACTGTTTAAGTAAGCTACCAGGTTAATTAGATTAATTAATTAAGGTTAATTAACTTAATTAATTTAGTTAATTAATTAATTAATTAAATTTATTTGTATTTTAGTTATTGTTTTATTTATTTTTATATACTTTTTTTAACGTTCTGGGGGCGGGCCCCCTTTGTCATAGGGCCCTGGGGGCTAACGGGCGTGCGGTTGCCGCGGGTGCGGGCGCTGGGCGTCGGCGCCCGACTGGGCGAGCGCCCAGATCGACAGGCGTGGCGAGGCTGCCGGCGTGGCTGCCGGCGCCCACGACGCCGGCCAAGGGAACGGAGGGCGGCGCCACGGGAGGGCGGTGACGAGCGTTCAGCGCGACAAGGCCTCGCGCGAGAGGAGGGGAGTGGGGCGGTCGGAGCTGGCCGCGGACATGGCGGCGTCGCCGGTGCAGGGGGGTGCAGGAGCGGGGCAAGGCGAACGGCGCAGCAGCGGGTCGCGCGAGGCAGGGCACAGCGGCCATGGGGGTGAGGCGGAGGCGGTGTGGGGCGTAGCCGGGCGCGGCCATCGTGCGGTGGATCGGCGCTAGCATGGGGGCGCACCTGGGCGCGGCATGCGGGAGAGGGAAGGAGAGGGGGAAGCTCATGCTCACGGTGGGCGTAGGGTCAGGGCAGCGGGGCTCGGGGTGGTCAACGGCGACGATCGGGCGACGAGGAGGAAGGCCGTTGAGGTGGTCCGGCGAGGAAGGCCGCGGCAGTGGCGTTCCGTGCGGCGGCGGCAGGGGCCCCTTCCGGTCCAGGAAAGGGGAGGAGGGTGAGGCCGACGGCGAGCGACGGGCGGGGTGGCGCCGGTGATGCGTCGGGGAGGCGGCGATGGGTTCGGGCCTGATCCCGATTGGATCGGGGGGGGGAGTGGGGCGAGAGGAGAGGTGGGGATCGCGGGGGTGTGGTGGAGCGTGGGGCGCCGATGGGATCGGGGGTTGCCCCGATCTAGATCGGGGAAGGACGAGGGAGGAGTGGGACGAGGGGGGAGGGAGTGGGTGGCGGCTAGGGTTGGCCTGGGGGGAGTGGGGGGTTAAGCCGACGGGGTGGGCCGGCTGGGCCAGGTGGGCTGGCCGGCCAACTGGGCCAGTGGGCCGTGGGAGGGGGTTCCCTCTTCTTTTGTTTTGTTAGTTTCTTTCTTTTATTTATTTTCCTCTTTTTTATTTATTTTCTTTTATGTTTTCTTTTAGTTTCCATTTATTTTTGTTTTAGTAAAATACTATAATGGCGCCTAATTTGCTGTTAACAAATATGCCAATGCCACATTAGCTTGCTACCCAAGCTAAATTAGTTTCATAATTAATTAATATTTAAAAGTATATAAATAATAGTTTTCACTACTGTTTCAATTATCTTATAGTATTTAAATATCTTATAAAGGTATGGTTTCTCCATGATAATTACCTATGTAATATTTGGTTCACCCCGAACATTTTAGTTTTAAGATTTGAAAACTTTTATTGTTTGCTTAATTTTTAAAGTTTGAACTAGGTTTCGAACTGGCGCGAGTTTATAAATAGTAATTCGAGGTGACGTGGCATCATTAGCGGAGGTTCACTGTAGCTTAACTATCCGGGCGTCACAATACCATAACACAGAGATGGGTAAAGAGAACGAAACTGATGATGAGGATAACCGATATAGTGACCAAGGAGTTGATCATGGGGATACGGATAATCTCTCCTCAGGATTTCGTAAACATATCATGAAGCAAAGGGAATGGTATTCGTAAATAAAGGTTTGCTCGAGAACTTCGTGAATATGCGGGAGTTAATAAGGGTGTCTAGAGCCCATTCTTAACTATTGAAAGTAAGGTGTTCTGGGTCATGTCTGCTTATTTTTGATCCTATAGGGTCACACGCTTACCGGGTACTAGTCCTGATTACCGGAGAAATGAGAAATGAGTTAAAAGAGCACCAAAATAGTTTCGGATAGTTCAGAGAGTGTTTTGGATGGTTCCAGAATGGTTCTGGGAATTCCGGAAAGGTATAACATGATTTCATATAGTCCAAATCTATATATGGAAACTTTTCACGATCGTCGAAATGGCTTTCGCAGACATCTGATACGTCCATTTTGCATCATTTTTTCCTACTGTTATTTATGTTGTTTTATTGTATAATAATGATTTTTGAAGTAATTCTAATGCCTTTTCTCTCATAATATGCAAGGTATGCACCAAGGGGGAGAATTCCGGCAGTTGGAAATCTGGACCTGAAAAAGCTACGTCAAGCTACCTGTTCTGCACAACTCCAAATGAGCTGAAAATTCCCGAGGATTTTTTATGGAATATTTAATAAATATTGGAGCAAATAAGTACCAGAGGGGGGACACCAGGTGGGCAAGACCCACCTGGGCGCGCTAGGAGGCCCATACGCGCCCTGGTGGGTGCTACCCTCCTCGACCCACCTCCGGTGCCCATCTTCCGGTATATAAGTCATTTTGACCTAGAAAAAAAGGAGGACATTCAGGACGAAGCGCCACTGCCTCAAGGCGGAACTTGGGCAAGAGCACTTTTGCCCTCCGGGGGAGGGATTCCGCCGGGGGAACTTCCCTCCCGGAGGGGGAAATCATCATCATTATCATCACCAACAACTCTCCCATCTTGCGGATGGCTATCTTCATCAACATCTTCACAGCACCAACTCCTCTCAAAACCTAGTTCATCTCTTGTGTTCAATCTTTGTATCAAAACTATAGATTGGTGCGTGTGGGTGACTAGTAGTGTTGAGTACATGCCTTGTAGTTGATTACTATATGGTTTATTTGGTGGAAGATTATATGTTCAGATCCATTATGATATTTAATACCCCTATGATCTTGAGCATGTTTATCATTTGTGAGTAGTTACCTTCGTTCTTGAGGTCACGGGAAAAATCATGTTGCAAGTAATCATGTGAACTTGATATGTGTTCGATATTTTGATGATATGTATGTTGCCATCCTCTTATTGGTGTCATGTGAATGTCGACTACATGCACTTCACCATATTTGGGACTAAGGGAATGCATTGTGGAGTAGTTATTAGATGGTGGGTTGCGAGAGTGACTGAAGCTTAAACCCCAGTTTATGCGCTATTCCGTAAGGGACCGATTGGATCCAAAAGTTTAATGCTATGGTTAGAATTTATTCTTAATACTTTTCTCGTAGTTGCGGATGCTTGCGAGAGGGTTAATCATAAGTAGGAGGTTTGTTCAAGTAAGAACATCACCTAAGCACCGGTCCACCCACATACCAAATTATCAAAGTACCGAACATGAATTAAGCCAACATGGTGAAAGTGACTAGATGAAATTCCCATGTACCCTCAAGAATACTTTACTTATCATAAGAAACCACTTTGGCCTTATCTTTGCCTCAAAAGGATTGGGCTACCTTGCTGCACTTTTGTTACTACTATTGTTACTTGCTCGTTACAAATTATCTAGCTATCAAACTACTCCACTACTCACAATTTTAGCACTTGTAGACATTACCTTGCTGAAAACCACTTGTCATTTCCTTCTGCTCCTCGTTGGGTTTGACACTCTTACTTATCGAAAAGGCTAAAATTGACTCGATATACTTGTGGGTCATCAAGGCTATTTTCTGGCACCGATGCCGAGGAGTGAAGCACTCTTGGTAAGGAAACATTATTACTACATGCTGAAATTTATTGTTACTTGCTACTATGGAAAACAATCCTTTGAGGGGTTTGTTTGGGGTATCTTCACCTCGACCGGAACCACAATTAGTTTCCCCTCAACCTACTGCACCTACTGAAAATATTGAATATGAAATTCCTTCGGGTATGTTAGAACAACTGCTAGCTAATCCTTATGCAGGAGATGGAACCGAACATCCTAATATGCACTTGATATATGTGGATGAAATTTGTGGATTGTTTAAGCTTGCAGGTTTGCCCAGAGATGAAGCTAAGAAGTAGGTTTTCCCTTTATCTTTGAAGGGAAATACATTGACATGTTATAGGCTATGCAATGAAACCATTTGAAATTGGAATTTCATCAAAAAAATATCCTATGCATCTAGTTCGTCGTGATCGGAATTATATATATAATTTTTGGCCTCGTGAAGGAGAAAGTATTGCTCTAGGTTGGGGGAGGCTTAAGTCAATGTTATATTCATGCCCCAATCATGAGCTATCAAGAGAAATTATTATTCAGAATTTTTATGGTTGGCTTTCTCGTAATGATCAAACCCTGCTCGATACTTCTTGTACTGGTTCCTTTATGAAGAAAACTATTGAATTCCGGTGGGATCTTTTGGAAAGAATTAAATGCAACTCTAAAGATTGGGAACTCGATGAAGGTAAAGAGTCAGGTATTGAACCTAAATTTGATTGTGTTAAATATTTTATGAATATCGATGCTTTTCAAAAGTTTAGCACTAAATATGGACTTGACTCTGAGATAGTACCTTCCTTTTGTAAATCTTTTGCTACTCATGTTGATCTCCCTAAGGAGAAGTGGTTTAAGTATCACCCACCAATTAAATAAGAAATTAAAGAACCGGTAAAATCTAGAGAAGAAACTATCATTTACAATGTTGATCTAGTTGTTCCCACTGCTTATATTTAAAAACTACCTTTCCCTATTAGGATGAAGGAACATGCTAAAGCGTCAACTGTGGTTAACAAAAGTTATGTTAGAACACCCAAACCATCTGGAAAAAACAGAGTTGAACCTAGTTTTGATATGGTTAAAGATATCTTAGTCGATAATATTGATGGGCATGTTATTTACATCTGTGGTGAAGCTTCTAGAATTGCCAAACCCGAAGGAAAACATAGACCAGTTGTTGGCATGCCTGTTGTCT
This sequence comes from Triticum aestivum, assembly GCF_018294505.1. Taxonomy (NCBI): domain Eukaryota; kingdom Viridiplantae; phylum Streptophyta; class Magnoliopsida; order Poales; family Poaceae; genus Triticum; species Triticum aestivum. The sequence goes on along the minus strand of NC_057798.1, from coordinate 610,051,700 downwards.
CACTTAAGATAGGAGATCGTTGTTATCATGGGTTATGTGACCTAGCTACTAGTGTGAGTGCTATTCCTTTCTCCTTATATCAAGAAATTAAAGATGAAATAGCACCTGCTGAAATAGAAGGCATAGATGTCACTGTTAAACTTGCTAATACAGATACTATATCACCAATTGGGATTCTTAGAGATGTTGAATTCTTGTGTGGGAAAATAAAATACCCTCCTAATTTTCTTGTTCTTAGCTCCCCACAAGATGACTTTTGTCCCATTATTTTTGGTAGACCTTTCTTGAACACCGTCAATGCCAAAATAGATTGTGAAAAACAAACTGTCGGTGTTAGCTTTGGTGATGAATCTCATGAATTTAATTTTTCCAAGTTTAGTAGACAACCTCATAAGAAAGATTTGCCTAGTAAGGACGAGATTATTGGTCTTTCTTCTATTGATGTGCCTCCTACTGATCCTTTGGAACAATACTTGCTAGACCATGAAAATGATTTGCATATGCGTGAAAGGAATGAAATAGATAGAATCTTTTTCAAACAGCAACCTCTGCTTAGACACAATTTGCCTATTGAAACTCTAGGAGGTCCTCCTCCACCTAAAGGTGATCCTATGTTTGAATTAAAACAATTGCCAGACACTTTGAAATATGCTTATCTTGATGAGAAAAAGACATATCATGTTATTATTAATGCTAACCTTTCAGAAGATGAAGAAGCAAGATTATTCAAAGTTCTAAGGAAGCACAGGGCTTCTATTGGATATACTCTTGATGATCTTAAGGGAATTAGTCCCACTCTATGTCAACACAAGATTAATATGGAACCTAATGCTAAACCCGTTGTTGATCACCAAGGTCGGTTAATTCCAAAGATGAAATAAGTGGTAAGAACGGAAATATTGAAACTTCTGGAAGCAGGTATAATCTATCCTATAGCTGATAGTAGATGGGTAAGTCATGTTCATTGTGTCCCTAAAAAGGGAGGTATTACTGTTGTTCCTAATGATAAGAATGAACTTATTCCACAAAGAATTGTCACAGGCTATAGGATGGTAATTGGTTATGGAAAATTAAATAAAGCTACTAGAAAAGATAATTATCCTCATCCTTTTATTGATCAAATGTTAGAAAGATTATCTAAGCACATACATTTTTGCTTCCTTGATGGATATTCTGGCTTTTCACAAATACATGTTTTACAACCTGATCAAGAACAGACCACTTATACTTGTCCTTTTGGAACATTTGCTTATAGACGTATTCCTTTTGGTTTATCTAATGCACCTGCTACCTTTCAAAGATGTATGACTGCTATATTCTCTGATTTTTGTGAAAAGATTGTTGAGGTTTTCATGGATGACTTTTCTATATATGGGAAGTCTTTTGATGATTGTTTAAGCAATCTTGATCGAGTTTTGCAGAGATGTGAACAAACAAATCTTGTCTTGAACTAGGAGAAGTGCGACTTTATGGTTAACGAAGGTATTGTCTTGGGCCATGAAATTTCTGAAAGAGGCATTGAGGTAGACAAAGCCAAGGTTGATGCAATTGAGAAAATGCCATGTCCTAAAGATATCAAAGGTGTTCGTAGTTTCCTTGGTCATGTTGGTTTCTATAGGTGGTTTATCAAAGACTTTTCTAAAATTTCTAGGCCTCTTACGAAACTTTTGCAAAAGGATATTCCCTTTGTGTTTGATGATGATTGTATGGAAGCCTTTCAAACACTAAAGAAAGCCTTAATTACTGCACTTGTTGTTCAACCACCTGATTGGAACTTGCCTTTTGAGATTATGTGTGATGCTAGTGATTATGTTGTTGGTGTTGTTCTAGGACAAAGTGTTGATAAAAAACTGAATGTTATTCATTATGCTAGTAAAACTCTAGACAACGCTCAACGAAACTATGCTACTATTGAAAAAGAATTCTTAGCAGTGGTGTTTGCTTGTGATAAATTCAGATCTTACATTGGTGATTCTAAAGTAATTGTTCACACTGATCATGCTGCTAGAAAATATCTTATGGAAAAGAAAGATGCTAAACCTAGACTCGTTAGGTGGGTTCTTTTGCTACAAGAATTTGATTTGCATAACACTGATAGGAAAGGAGCAGAGAACCCCGTAGCTAATAATTTGTCTAGGCTTGAAAATATTCTTGATGACCCACAACCTATTAATGATAGCTTTCCTGATGAACAACTAGCTGCAATAAATGTTTCTCATAGTACACCTTGGTATGCTAACTATGCTAATTATATTGTTGCTAAATACATAACACCTAGCTTCACATCCCAACAAAAGAAAACATTCTTATATGATTTAAGACATTACTTTTGGGATGACTCACATCTTTATAAAGAAGGAGTAGATGCTATTATTAGACGTTGTGTACTTGAGCATGAACAGGAACAAATCCTTCGGAAATGTCACTCTGAAGCTTATGGAGGACACCACGCGGGAGACAGAACCGCTCATAAGGTATTGCAATATGGTTTTTATTGGCCTACTCTCTTCAAAGATGCCCGTAAGTTTGTCTCATCTTGTGATGAATGTCAAAGAATAGGTAATATCAGTAAGCGTCAAGAAATGCATATGAATTATTCACTTGTTGTTGAACCATTTGATGTTTTGGGATTTGATTTCATGGGACCTTTTCCTTCCTCTAATGGGTATACACATATTTTGGTTGTTGTTGATTATGTTACTAAGTGGGTAGAAGCTATTCCAACCAGTAGTGCTGATAACAACACCTCTATTAAAATGCTTAAGGAAGTTATTTTCCCAAGGTTTGGAGTCCCTAGATACTTAATGACTGATGGTGGTTCACACTTTATTCATGGTGCTTTCCGTAAAATGCTTGCTAAGTATGATGTTAACCATAGATGTGACAGCCTGGTTTTTGCCTTCTCTCCTTTTCCGGACTTGATTTGCCTTTGCCTTTGATTTGAGTTTTTGGAATCAATTCAAATGGACTTGTCACTTGGGAATGCCCTTGACTTTCACCCAAGTAACCCATCTGTGTCTCATCCAACCACATTTATCTCAAAAATCCTAGAATAGCCCTATGAATATTTTTCATAAAGGAAAAATGTTCATTTTCCTTCTGAAAAATCATTTCAGAAACTAGAGCTCCAAAGCAATCCCAATTTTTATAGCTCCAAAAATCTTGAAATAATTCCTGAATTTTCTCTGAACCTTGGCCCACCTCCCTAAGGAAAAATATTGCATGACTTACAGAAAATCATTTCTCATCTGGCCCAAAAATGCACTTTGTTCAGCATGTTCATTTTTCCTTAATCTTTTGGAGCTGATCTTTCTTGAGCCTAGTCACCCTCCTAAGTAACCCTTAACCCCAGGAGATTAGCCCTAATGGCCTTCTAAAAGCCGTCCAAACTTGGCGACCAAGTTTCTGTCCAAAAACTTGCCAGCAAGCTTGAATCACATCTGGCCGGCCTGGCTTCGAGTCTTCACCTTTCCTAGACAAAACACTGCGTGGACTTTATCCCAGACAAGGTTTGGCAGCGCGTGGGTGTTGTTTTGACCATGCCAGGGTGGTGATCACATGTGGACATGGGGCCTCACAAGCGTTCGACTTGCTCTGCATCGTGCCAGGGCCTCTGTTCGGCGCGTGCCCGAGCCAGAGCTCGCCGACGACTATCGCACCGTGCCACCACCTTCGTCTCCTCACTTATGACCCCTCACTGGCGCTCGTCGATTCCGAAGACGCTGCAGCGAGCATGGGCGCGTCACGGCTAAAAGCCATAGTGCACCCGTGCCCTGTCTTCTTCTTCCCCTCCTCCATATGCTCGTCTGCGAGCGTGGACAGCCTCTGCGTGATCGCTGAGCCTCTTACCCCCTTACTGACGCCTCTCGTCGCCTCTCTCCGGCTTCCAGAGAGCTCCGGTAGTGACACGTACCCCCTTCCCCCTCCGGCTATAAATTGAGCCCCCCTCTCCATCCCGAAGCCACCCACCGCACCACCCAACCTCCACGAACACGCAGCACAGCCGCAGCCCAGGCGGGCAGGCCTCTGGCTGCCGTACCGGACCTGAGATCGCCGGCGACCCCCGCAGCTTAGCCACCCCATCCCCGAGCTCCTGGATCCCAACCAACCACCTAGGCGCGTCCCTAGAGATCCTCTGGTAACACCTGGAAGCCGTAGACCCCTGGAACCGGCCCTCTCCATCGCCTTCTTCCTCTCTAGCAAGTCCCGACCACCGCCGCTGCTTGCGAGGTTGATTGCGAGCAGCTCCGGCTGTCTCTCGTTGTTCCACAGGTACAGGCAGCTGCGCCTTAGCCCCCTCTTCAATCCTATCCCTCTAACTTTGCCCAAGGACCCCTCCTCACCGGCGTTAGCTCCGGCAAAGCGCCACCGCACTCTGTTTCTCTCCCCTTCTCCTCTCTTTTGACTGGTGGGGCCCAGTGTCAGCATCTCCACTCGCACCCTAAGCAATACGAGTGGAGGCGTCTTTTGTCTTTACGCCATCGACGTCACCCTCCCAGGTTTTCTGTTATTTTAAATATATTCAAATATTTTGACCAGAACTTTGACCATTGATATCTCCTAGCCTATAAGTCGAAATGAGTTGATTCTTTTTTATTTATTTTTGTTTCAGAAAGCTCTAGCAGCACACCAAAGTGTGGATTTTTCCTTACTGCCTAGAATTTCTGGTGATTTTCAGAGTGGTTCTTGATATTTTGTTTTGTGGTTTTTAAATATTTTCAGAGGGAGAGACTTGTCTGGAAGCTATCCAGGAGGAGTGTGAACCTCCTCTGCACTAAGGCAAGCCACAATAACATTTGGATGGTGTCATATCAATATCTATGATTTACTTTCTACTTGTATATGAGCTATTTTTCATGCATTTAAAATAGTTAACTAATTATGATTTAATGCTTAGTTACTTTGTCATGCTTGCTTTAGTTACTGGTTGATTGCATGAAATAGTTTAATCAAGTAGAGTAAAGTTTTTGGCTTAATGAAAGTGCTTTGATAAATAATGGTAGTTTCTTTTGATAATTAAATTTTCATATCAAAGATAAGTTACTCAAAATGAGGTTTGATAATAACCAATGTAGTAACATCAGTAAGGTTTATTGATGAGTAGTGCAAGAAAGTTATTTCTGTGATGTTGATCCGTCCTTATGAGTTGCATCCTGAGCATATGGAATAGTTGCATGATCATGGCATCGTATGACTTGGAGTGACTTTATTTTCAAGTTAAACCTGATAATAATCCAACTTGAATATAACGTTGATCAAGTCATGGTGCCACTGAATCGGGTTCTTCTCAGTGCGACCACATTTACCTTTATGGGGGGTCTTGATTTGGTCCTTTGTCGTGCCTCTTACCGGTGCCTCCAACGAGGGAAGGTTATGGGCGTGCGGTACCCTGGCCCGGTAAGCAGACATAACCTTGTGTGCCCGTTATTTTTATGGCACCTTGTCCCCGTTTGGGACTGTTTTGCCATGACGGTGGCCAAAGATGCCTTTGGTAGGCATGGGGCCACCCATGACTTAGCCCTAAGAGGGAGTGGGTCGGAGTGGCTGGTAGAGTGTCATGGTAAGGGAAGGGTTTCATCGGAACTCCGTTGGTCCACCCAAATGGGAGTGCGAGGCCATGAGTCCCGTAGTGTGGGTAAAGTGCGCTACCTCTGTAGAGTGTATTTTAATCTATCGATAGCCGTGTCCTTGGTTATGGACACAACTCGGTAGGAAGTCACACCATGGATCAACCATTACAATTAATCTTGCACACTAAGTATTTATTGTTGACACTGGTTTTATGATGATTTGTGGATCCTGTGATGATCGTAAGTGGTTGGCTTCAGTTGTGAACCGGGTATGATCATCGTTCGATTACAATGGTAACCCATCTAGTAAGCGAGTCCGAGGGACTCGGTGCACATGCTGGTTTCATCGCATTAGTAGTATTACTTGCATTGCATTAACCTGATTAATTGTCATGATATGGTTTTTCATTGTGCTTATGTTTGTTGTGAGCTTGCAAGTACATTCAATGTACTGGTCTGGTGTGTCATGCTAGCTTTCAGGCAAGACGTATCGGATCGAAGAGCTTCACGCATTTAGATCGTGTCCACGTTGGTGTCCCTGTGCTATGGAGTTCCACTTTGTCGTTATTCCGCTGCCGCGTAGTTTATATGATCGAGGCCCCTTCATGTTCATTAAATAATGTACATACTGTTCAGCTGCACCATGTGTGCCGCTTGGCCTCTTATCTCGATGTAATATCAGACTTATGTTTCTGCTAGCATCAATAAAGTGGTTGTTTCTGTACTATGTTGGTGTGTGTTGCCAGAAGACTTGATCTCTGGACTACCAATGCAAGGTAAACCGGTTGCTCTGAGCTGGGGTGCCACAATGCTTGGTATCAGAGCCGTGGTGATTGTAGGACACGCTAGACCATTAGTGTGTTAGTAGAATGGTAGATAGTTGCATCTGAGTGCCGGTAGTCATAGAAGTTGATTGCTGCATTGCATGCATGTTTACTTGTTGTTATTACTAATCATCTGGTGATTGTGAGTGTAGATGGCACCAGTTCTGATCTTGTACCATCCTGAGCCAGCTCCGTACACATCGCCGCACCTGCTTCAGAACATGCGGCGACGACTCTACCCAGAGGGTGCTGATCCAGTGTATCAGGTGTATCGAGAGCAGTTGGCTGGTTTGCTGTATGAGTATTATGCTGAGGTCATCTACACCACAGTTCCCATTCTGGCGCTTGCACTCACTCCAGTTTGGTGCTATCGAGGCTCTTGTAGACTTGCGCTACAACGAGGTTCACATGCACGCCCACCCAGGTTTTCACTACTACCCATCTCTGCATGAGAATGGGCGTATTTGCTTCCCTCTTATTGATCTGGTGTGCGATCGTCCTTCTAGCCATCTTTCTCGCTATATCACTGCCACTTATCTCTTGATCTATGAGTTAGCCCGAGAGCTAACCCGAGCCCGGATAGCCCTTGCCGCCACTCAAAATAGTAACCCTCCACCCACTGTCGGTTTCACTCCATACATTCCTCCCACTTCTATTTATCCCGGTGACCACCCAGGGTACCACCAACCCTTTGGCAGTGACCCCTTGCAGTGGTCCTGCTGCGTGGGCTTCCCTTGTCGCTACTCCTGCAGCTCCAATTCTTAGATCCCGTCCCGCACATTCCCCTGAGGGAGAGTCCTCGAGGCAGCGTCGTCGCATTTCTTTTTATCCGGAGGTCTCCACTATCAGTTCAAGGTCCGAGTCCGGCTCAGGATTGGAGCCCACGGCAGCACCAACCAAGCAGTAGATCGCTAGAGTAATATCGTTATCATGAGTATGATGTAGTTTCATGTATGAGGGTAGAAAACCCGTCATGATGTTATCTTTTATGCTGAGTCTATGTATAATTATGTTAGAACCTTTTTATTCGCCTTGGTTTCTTCTCGCTGTGTTTTTCTGGGTTTGTCGCTGGCTTTTTCCTCCCATTCTTGGATATTTCTCACCACGGTGCCTTGTATTGGGAAAATAAATAATAGGATGACGCGGGGAGGTAGTAGCAGCCAAGCTTGTGAGGATGTCCCTGTTCGTCGCTCCACACGGCAAGCAGGACATTCCCCCGAGCCATACCAGCCACCACCACCTCCACCGCCACATCCGCCCTCCATTGAGCAGATTATGTGAATGCTTGAAGAAAGAAGAAACAACGATCCGATGGAGATGTTGAAAAGTGTGCAAGTTATGGTTGGACAAAATGGAAATCAGAATGGTCATTACTCCAAGTTGTCAGATTTTCAAAGGACCAAGCCTCCCTGTTTCAGTCAAGCTATTGATCCATTGGAAGCCGATGATTGGTTGAGGACGATTGAGAGGAAGCTGGAAATTGCCCGCACTGAAGAAGGATACAAGGTTCCGTTCGCAATGCATTAGCTCAAAGGAGCAGCCACTATATGGTGGGATAATGCTAAAGCTATGTGGCCCGCGGACGAGGAAATTACATGGACCAAATTCAAGGATCATTTCTGCAAGTATCATATACCCACCACCAGAATTATGAAGATCAAGCAGCGCGAATTTCTTGCCCTTATTCAAGGAAGCATGTCAGTAAGTGAGTACCTGAATAAATTCAACCATTTGGCCCGTTATTCTCTCTATGATGTGGACATCGAGGAAAGGAAGGTCGACAGATTCCTTGGCGGACTGAACCAACACCTCAGATGCACTCTCAGCATGTTTGATTTTTTGGACTTCCAAACTCTGGTGAACAAGGCCGTCATCGCAGAAAGGGAACACAAGCTCATGCACGACAGCAGACCCGCAAATAATGATCACAAGTGCAAATTCGAGCCTAAGAAGGATATGCAACCAGTACAGAAGGCTCGTACATGGAAATAAACTCAGGTTGAGTACAAACCCAACTGACAGCAGAATGTCAACAAGACCACTACTCAAGTCAAGAATGTTGCAACCAGTCTGGTACGTGAAGATTGCCAGCGCAAAAAATCCTTCTTAGGTTGTGGACAAACCGGACATTACGCCAGACAATGTCCCAAGAATGGCAAACCAATAGCTTCCTACCGTCTAGAAGTCAACCACCTGGAGTCATATTCTGACCCGAGGGCCATCCAAGGCCAAATCCATCATATCTCCGCTGACGAAGCCCAAGAAGACTCGGAAGTCGTCATTGGTATGTTCCCTGTTAATATCATACCTGCAGTAATTTTATTTGATTCTGGGGCTTCCCACTCTTTTATTTCGCAGAGTTTTGTTGCCCAAAACAAATTTCCTTGCTCGATTATGGGAAAATGTATGATGGTACAATCCCCAGGATCGGTGCTCCGAAGTAATCTGGTCTGCCGAAATTTGGAAATTGAGATAAAGGGAGTCAAGTTTCCAACAGCCTTGATAGTCATTGAATCTGATAAATTGGACATTATTCTGGGAATGAATTGGTTGACCCAATACCAAGTATGCATCAACTGTGCGACCAGAGAAGTCACCATGGTAAATCAGGAAGGTCGCATCACAAGTTTTTATGCCCGCAGAAGTATACCCAAGAAGGATATGGTTTTCTCAGCTGTGGCCGAAGAAGTGGAATCAATTCTTGTGGTCAGTGAGTATCCAGATGTATTTCCTAAGGAATTGCCAGGAATGCCACCAGACAGAGAGCTGGAGTTTGCAATTGACTTGGTTCCTGAGACTGCACCGATATATAAGAAATATTATTGGATGCCTTCATCAGAATTGGTGGAGTTAAAGAAACAGCTCGATGAGATGCTGCAGAAAGGATACATCTGTCAAAGCTCTTCACCTTGGGGATCACCCGCTATATTCGTGAATAAAAAGGACGGCAGTCTTCAGATGTGTGTAGAATACCGACAGTTGAATGACGTCACCATCAAGAACAAGTATCCACTACCGAGAATTGATGATTTGTTTGATCAACTCAGTGGGGCCAAAGTATTCTCCAAGATTGATTTAAGGATCGAGTATCATCAACTCAAAATCAGGAAGGAAGATATTCCCAAGACCGCGTTCACCACTCGGTACGGTCTTTATGAATATACTGTTATGTCATTCGGTCTCACCAACTCCCCAGCCTTTTTCATGCATATGATGAATAAGGTGTTTATGGACTTCTTGGACAAGTTTGTGGTGGTGTTCATCGATGACATCCTCATTTACTCAAAAAGCAAAGAAGAGCACAAGGACCACCTCCGAGCAGTTTTGCAAAGGCTCCGTGACCATCAGCTTTATGCAAAGTTCAGAAAATGTGAATTTTGGCTCTACCAAGTGGGATTCTTAGGGCATATTCTCTCAGCTGAAGGTATAGTCATGGATCCAAGTAAAGTGAAGATGTAGATGATTGGGCCGCACCCACGACAGTCTTAGAAATCCGGAGTTTCCTTGGATTAGCCGGGTATTATCGCTGCTTTCTCGAAGGATTCTCTAAGATTGCCAAGCCAATGACCGAGCTCCAAAAGAAGGATAAGAAGTTTGAATGGACTGAGGACTGCGAAAGGAGCTTCAACGAGTTAAAAACTAGACTGACATCCGCGCCAGTATTGACTCTTCCCGACATATACCGCAGTTTTGATGTCTACTGCGACGCATCCAGGAAAGGACTTGGATGCGTACTCATGCAAGATGGCAAGGTTGTGGCCTATGCATCTCGACAACTATGGCCTCAAGAAGGAAATTATCCAACTCATGACTTGGAATTGGCAGCGGTGGTGCATGCCTTGAAGATTTGGAGACACTATCGGATTGGAAAGAGGTGTCAAATATTTACGGACCACAAGAGTCTCAAGTATAAATTCACTCAACCGGATTTAAACCTCCATCAGCGAAGATGGCTTGAGTTGGTTAAGGATTATGACCTCGGGATAAATTATCACCCTGGTAAAGCTAATGTGGTGGCCGATGCCCTCAGCCGCAAGCCCGCCAACTTGAATACTTTAGTGGATTCTTTGCCTCCCGAACTCTATGAAGAAATGGCACAGCTCAATTTGGTAATAGTGGATGCCACTATGGCCAGCATACTAGAAATGGTTCCTACTCTCGAGGAACAAATTTGTAGCGCTCAAGCAAATGACGACTCACTGCAATTATATGCCAAGCCGTCGAAGGATTTCTCTAAGGACTAACACGGTACACTAAGGTTTCGAGGAAGGATTTGGGTACCCAACCAAGAAAGTCTGAAAAAGAAGATATTTTCAGAGGCACACGAGTCTTCGTACTCGATTCACCCAGGTGGCACCAAAATGTACCAAGATCTTCGTCAGGTATTCTGGTGGGATGGAATGAAGAAAGACATCACTTACTTTGTAGCTTGTTGTGATATATGCAACAAGGTAAAGGCGGAACATCAGAAGCCCGCCGGACTCCTTCAACCCTTACCCGTATCACAATGGAAATGGGATGATGTCTCCATGGACTTCATCATTGGCTTACCAAAGACACACCAAAGAATGACGCAATATCAGCCATAGTGGATACCTTAACCAAGGTAGCTCACTTTCTGCCCATCCGGAGCACTTACCATGCCGATCAACTTGCACAATTATATGTGTCCAGGATCATTAGTTCGCATGGAGTGCCAAAGACCATCACGTCCGACAGAGGATCTCTCTTCACTTCAGCCTTCTGGTCCCGTCTACATCAAGCCTTGGGAACTGCCCTGAAATACAGCACAACTTATCATCCACAGACAGACGGACAGACCGAGTGAGTAAATGAAATACTCGAGGATATGCTCCGAGCATGTGCATTTTCCCAAGGACCTAAGTGGGAAGACTGTCTACAGTATGCCGAGTTTTCATACAACAACAGTTTCCAAACTAGTTTGAAAATGTCACCCTATGAAGCTCTGTATGGCTGTAAGTGCCGCACTCCACTGAAGTGGTCTCAACCCAAGGATAGCCGTATCTTCAGAACTGGTCTAATGATGGAAGCTGAGAAGCAAGTCAAGGAGATCCAAGACAAACTGCAGTTGGCCAGGTCACGAAAGAAGAGTTACTATGATACAAAACACTGACAGGTCAGCTTTGAACCAGGAGGACACGTGTATCTCCGAGTCACCCCTATAAAAGGAGTTAAGAGGTTTCATACCCGAGGCAAGTTGGCACCAAGATATATTGGCCCATTCCCAGTCATGACCAGAGTTGGAACAGTTGCTTATCAGTTGGAATTGCCACCAGAACTGTCAGAGGTACACAATGTGTTTCATGTCTCCCAGCTAAGGTGTATCTCACCACCGGAGAAAAGGACCGATATGGCAGAGATAGAACTGGCTAAGGACCTGACATATGAGGAAAGACCAGTCAGAATATTGGATGAGACAGAAAGGGTCACTCGCATCAAAGTAATCAGGTTTTCCAAGGTTCAACGGGAGCACCATACCGAGGAAGAGGCAACCTGGGAAAGAGAGGAATTTTTAAGGACTGCTTACCCAGAACTATTTTCCCAAGCAACCGAATCTCGAGGACGAGATTCATCCTAAGTGGGGGAGGTTTGTGACAGCCTGGTTTTTGCCTTCTCTCTTTTTCGGACTTTATTTGCCTTTGCCTTGGATATGAGTTTTTGGAATCAATTCAAATGGACTTGTCACTTAGGCATGCCCTTGACTTTCACCCAAGTGACCCATCTACATCTCATCCAGCCACATTTCTCTCAAAAACCCTAGAATAGCCCTATGAATATTTTTCATAAAGGAAAAATATTCATTTTCCTTCTGAAAAATCATTTCAGAAACTAGAGCTCCAAAGCAACCCCAATTTTTATAGCTCCAAAAATGTTGAGATAATTCCTGAATTTTCTTTGAACCTTGGCCACCTCCCTGAGCAAAAATATTGCATGACTTTTTGTAATATTTTTGCTACAGAAAATCAATTCTCTTCTGGACCAAAAATGCACTTTGTTCAGCAAGTGCATGTTTCCATAATCTTTTGGAGCTGATCTTTCTTGAGCCTAGTCACCCTCCTAAGTAACCCTTAACCCCATGAGATCAGCCCTAATGGCATTCTAGAAGCCCTCAAAACTTGGCGACCAAGTTTCTGTCCAGAAACTTGCCAGCAAGCTTGAGTCACATCTGGTCGGCCTGGCTTCGAGTCTTCAACTTTCCTAGACTAAACACTGCATGGACTTTAGCCCAGCCAAGGTTTGGCAGAGCGTGGGTGTCGTTATGACCATGCCAGGGTGGTGACCGCATGTGGACACGGGGCCTGTCATGCGTTCGGCGCGCTCTGCGTCGCGCCGGGGCCTCTGTTCGGCGCGTGCCCGAGCCAGAGCTCGCCGACGACTGTTGCACCGTGCCACCACCTTCGTCTCCTCACCTATGACCCCTCCTTGGCGCTCGCCAACACCAAAGAGGCCGCAGCGAGCATGGGCGCGTCGCAGCAGAAAGCCACAGTGCACCTGTGCCCCTATCTTCTTCTCCCCCTCCTCCATGTGCTCGTTCGCGAGTGTGGACAGCCTCCGCATGATCGCTGAGCCTCTCACCCCCTTGTTGACGCCTCTCGCCGGCTTCCAGAGAGCTCCGGCGGCAACATGTACCCCCTTTCCCCTCCGGCTATAAATTGAGCCCCCCTCTCCGTCCCGAAGCCACCCACCGCACCACCCAACCTCCACGAACACGTAGCACAGCTGCAGCCCGACCGGGCAGGCCTCTGGCCGCCGTGCCCGACCTAAGCTCGCCGGCGACCCCCACAGCTTAGCCACCCCGTCCCCGAGCTCCTGGAGCCCAACCAACCACCTAGGCGTGTCCCTGGAGATCCTCTGGTGACGCCTGGAAGCCGTAGAGCCCCTGGAACCGCCCCTCGTCGTCGCCTTCTTCCTCTCCGGCAAGTCCCGACCACCGCCGCCGCTTGTGAGGTTGATTGCGAGCAGCTCCGGCCGTCTCTCATCGTGCCACGGGTACAGGAAGGTGCGCCTTAGCCCCCTCTTCAATCATATCCCTCTAGCTTTGCCCAAGGACCCCTCCTCACCGGCGTTAGCTCTAGTGAAGCGCCGCCGCACTTTGTTTCTCTCCCCCTCTCCTCTCTCCTGACTGGTGGGGCCTAGTGTCAGCCTCTTCACTCGCACCCGAAGCGGTATGAGTGGAGGCGTCTTTTGGCTTTATGCCATCGATGTCACCACCCCCCCTCCCCTAGGTTTTCTGTTATTTCAAATATATTCAAATATTTTGACCAGAACTTTGACCATTGATATCTCCTAGCCTATAAGTCCGAATGAGTTGATTCTTTTTGCATTATGTTTGTTTCAGAAAGCTCTAGCAACACACCAAAGTGTGTATTTTTCCTTGCTGCCTAGAATTTCTGGTGATTTTCAGAGTGGTTCTTGATATTTTGTTTTGTGGTTTTTTAATATTTTCATAGGGAGAGACTTGTCTTGAAGCTATCCAGGAGGAGTGTGAACCTCGTCTGCACTAAGGCAAGCCACAATAACATTTGGGTGGTGTCATATCAATATCAATGATTTTGTTTCTACTTGTATATGAGCTATTTTTGATGCATTTAAAGTAGTTAAATAATAATGATTTAATGCTTAGTTACTTTGTCATGCTTGATATGCTTGCTTTAGTTACTGGTTGATTGCATGAAATAGTTTAATCAAGTAGAGTAAAGTTTTTGGCTTAATGAAAGTGCTTTGATAAATAATGGTAGTTTCTTTCGATAATTAAATTTTCATATCAAAGATAAGTTACTCAAAATGAGGTTTGATAATAACCAGTGTAGTAACATCAGTAAGGTTTATTGATGAGTAGTGCAAGAAAGTTATTTCTGTGATGTCGATTCGTTCTTATGAGTTGCATACTGAGCATATCGAATAGTTGCATGATTATGGCATCGTATGACTTGGAGTGAGTTTGTTTTCAAGTTAAACCTGATAATAATCCAACTTGAATATAACATTGATCAAGTCATGGTGCCACTGAATCGGGTTCTTCTCAGTGCGACCACATTTACCTTTATGGGGGGTCTTGATTCGGTCCTTTGTCATGCCTCTTACCGGTGCCTCCAACGAGGAAAGGTTATGGGCGTGCGGTACCCTGGCCCGGTAAGCAGACATAACCTTGTGTGCATGTTGTTTTTATGGTACCTTGTCCCTGTTTGGGACCGTTTTGCCACGAGGTGGCCAAAGATGCCTTTGGTAGGCATGGGGCCACCCATGAATTAGCCCTGAGAGGGAGTGGGTCAAAGTGGTCGGGAGAGTGTCATGGCAAGGGAAGGGTTTCGTCGGAACTCTGTTGGTCCACCCGAACGGGAGTGCGGTGCTATGAGTTCCGTAGTGTGGGTAAAGTGCGCTACCTCTGCAGAGTGTATTTTAATCTATCGATAGTTGCGTCCTCGGTTATGGACACAACTCGGTAGTAAGTCACACCATGGATCAACCATTATAATTAATCTTGCACACTAAGTATTTATTGTTGACACTGGTTTTATGATGATTTGGATCATGTGATGATCGTAAGTGGTTGGCTTCAGTTGTGATCCAGGTATGATCATCGTTCGGTTACAATGGTAACCCGTCTGGTAAGTGAGTCCGAGGGACTCGGTGCACATGTTGGTTTCATCGCATCAGTAGTATTACTTGCGTTGTATTAACCTAATTAATTATCATGATATGGTTTTTCATTGTGCTTATGTTTGTTGTGAGCTTGCAAGTACATTCAATGTACTGACCTAGTGTGTCATGCCAGCTTTTAGCAAAGACGTATCGGATCGGAGAGCTTCCCGCATTTAGATCGTGTCCACATTGGTGTCCCTGTGCTATGGAGTTCCACTTCGTCGTTATTCCTCTGTCGCATAGTTTATATGATCAAGGCCCCTTCATGTTCATTAAATAATGTACATACTGTTCAGCTGCACCGTGTGTGCCGCTTGGCCTCTTATCTCGATGTAATATCAGACTTATGTTTCCGCTAGCATCAATAAAGCAGTTATTTCTATACCATGTTGTTGTGCCAGAAGACTTGATCTCTGGGCTGGCAATGCAAGGTAAACCGGTTGCTCTGAGTCGGGGTGCCACAATAGAACTATATCACCTTATCATCCTCAGTCTAGTGGTCAAGTTGAACTTAGAAAGAGTGAAATTAACTAATCTTACAAAAGACTGCCAATAGGTCCCGGAAGAATTGGTCTAAGAAATTAGATGATGCACCTTGGGCTTATAGAACAGCTTATAAAAATACTATGGGTATGTCTCCATATAAAATGGTTTGTGGAAAAGCTTGTCATTTGCCTCTTGAGTTAGAACACAAAGCATTCTGGGCAATTAAAGAACTCAATTATGATTTCAAACTTGCTGGTGAAAAAAGGTTATTTGATATTAGCTGCAAAGTTATTCAAAGAAAAAGTTAAAAGGTGGCATGACAAAATAATCTAAAAGCGTGAGTTCAAAGTTGGAGAATATGTTCTTTTGTACAACTCTCATTTCAGATTCTTTGCAGGAAAAACTCCTCTCCAAATGGGAAGGACCCTATGTCATCGAGGAGGTCTATCGATGTGGAGCTATCAAAATAAATAATGCCGAAGGGACTAACCCGAAGGTTGTCAATGGGCAACGAATAAAAGACTATATCTCACATACGCCCATTAATGTTGAAAGCAATATTAACCAAACGTTGACACCGGAAGAGCACATAAAGGACCCTTCTGGAATACTCCAAAATAATGAAAAAAGGGAGGTACGTGATACGGTAAGTAAACGGACTCCGAAAAACCGCAAAAATATTTTTTGTCAGTTATGGAATATTTACAAAATTAGGAAAATAAGAAACTTCCAGGAAAGTGACCCTGGTGGGCACGATACACCAGGGCGCGCCAGGCATGCCTGGCGGGCCCAGGTGGGTCATGCCAAACTCGGCTACTTTCTGGACTCTGTTTTTCTTCCGTTTTGCTTGTTCCCCAAGATAAAAAAATTTATATATACCTCTCGAACTTGTTGACCTCTGTATCACGAAGAAATCTCCTGTTTTCTTTTCTTGCTATTTTCTGTCAGATATGTTGAAACAGGCATCATGTCTTCTCCCTCCTCCAACACTGAAGAAGGTGAAGCTTGGTTGCTTCAGGTAGAATCCAGGAGAGAGGAATTTGAAGAGATCGCTATGGAGGAAGATGAGGGGGACTCATTCAGAATCACCCTCTGGCCTATGAGAGAGGGACTCTGGCTGGCATCTCCAATCATCCTAACCCCCATCACGCCATGAGGCCCCTAAAAAATCTAGAGGGCCCAAGAGATCATGAAGAAATCCCTACAAGGAGGCCTCTACACAGGTTGCATCAAAACAATTTTCACAATTTGATTCATAATTATGGGTTCGAAAACACTCCTCGTGTGCATATACTGTCCAATTGAGACATATCTCATCCAAGAGAAAGTGATGCATGGACAAACTCTTGGGGTCCGGAGAATAAACATATCATGGCTCAAGTAGAGAAGAACACTGAGCCGCTTCATCAAGCTCTTCGAGAGATCCACAGCTTGAGAGATACACTCAGAGATGTATTGGACAGGATTGCTTCTACTTCATCACCACCACCTTCTTCATCGCCACCAAAAGAAAACTGAGTATCGGGTATGGGCACTCCCCTTGGCTTTTGCCAAGCTTGGGGGAGGTGCCCCGGTATCGTACCATCTCCACTATCTTTTTCCTTTACTTTCTTAGTTCGATTCATGGTTATCTTTTGATATTACATTAATAAAAGTATAGTTCAATCCTTTCTTTTTGTGAGTTTGCTTAGTGATCAATCCTTGTAATCGTGTGCGAGATACTCCCTCCGTTCCTTTATATAAGGTGTATTTGTTTTTTGATAAAATTCCACAATGTAAGGTGCATTTCTTCTAAATCCTCCTAATTCCCTTTCTATCCCTCCAGAAAAAAGAAAGTATATTTCTGCTGATTGCATGTATCTCTCATTGTTGCAAAATAAGTAAAGAATCTCTCTCTCCCTCAATTGCATGTATCTCTTACTTTCCCACACTCACTGATTTACTTGCCACTAATCAATAAATTTGCCAAGGGTAATTTTGTCCTAACACCTCTATATTTGTGCGCCTTGATCACCATGCCAAAAATTATACACCTTACATAAAGGAACGGAGGGAGTATATAATAAAGTTTAGTTTGAGTTTTGCCTTCTTTACTCTTCTTGTTTCAATAAAAAAGAAAGGAAATAAAATAAAAAGATCCTATGTTAGTCTTATGGTAAGTGATGACATACACAAGGAAAGGTATGAGTAGAAAATTTTATTGTAGATTGACAAACATAGCATTGGTCAATGATGCAACACATGAAAGAATTAATAAGGGAAGAGAAGATTCACATATAAATATACTATCATGGAAATCTTTTATGATTGTGAGCACCCATCAAAATATTATATGCCAAAATTGTTGATGTTGGACAAGGAAGACAACTTAATGATTTATGTTTGTTCATATTCACATCGAAGTTATATTGTCATAGATCCTTCAACATGTGGTGCTTGCCCCTATCTTTGCTAGACAAAAACTCTGCACTAAGTAGAGATACTACTTGTGCATCCAAAAACCCTTAAACCCTATCTTGTTTGAGAGTCCACCATACCTACCTATGGATTGAGTAAGATCCTTCAAGTAATTTGTCATCGGTGCAAAAAGGGCAATAAAAATTGCTTATGAAAATGTGAGATCATTTAGTGTAAGGGAAAATTGAGCATTGTACGAACTAGTGATGGTGAAGAATAAAAGCGACAGACTGCATAATAAAGGTTTCCATCACAAGGGGCGATATAACGACGTTCTCTTACACTAAGGGGTTGAGCATACAAACAAAAAGCACATGGCAACCTCTGCTTCCCTCTGCAAAGGGCTTATCTTTTACTTTTATGTATTTACTTTTATGCAAGAGTCAAAGTTTTCCCCTCTATTCCTTTTATTTTTCTCCTTCGGCAAGCATCATGTGGTGAGGAAAGATCTAGGCACATATGTACAGTTGAATATGGGTAGCATGAGTTATTATTGTTGACATCACCCTTGAGGTGAGTGTGTTGGGAGGCGAAACTGTAAGCCCCTACCTTTTTTGTGTCTGGTTGAAACATTTTGCTCATGTGTACGCGGTAAGTGTTAGCGATCATAGAAGACTAAATGATGGTTGAGTATATGGACTTTCCTAAAGGCTCCGATACACGACCCTTCCTGAAAAGATGATGAATTGTAGTTGCAAAGCTTACTGGGAACATAGTTTGTTGGTTTCCAATAGAGTTTATGCTTTATACTTCAATGTTGTGATGAATTGTCACCTGTTCATGAGAAGTCTATGATAAAAGTTCTATCATAAAAGGATTACGTTAAAGATTGTTGTTGTTATAATAAGTCACATGATGCTGCTATGTCCGTATTTTTGTTTTTATCGACACCTCTCTCTCTCTATAAGCATGTGGACATGTTTTTCGATTTCGGTTTTCGCTTGAGGACAAGCGAGGTCTAAGCTTGGTGGAGTTGATACGTCCATTTTGCATCATGTTTTCCTACTGTTATTTATGTTGTTTTATTGTATAATAATGCTTTTTGAAGTAATTCTAATGCCTTTTCTCTCATAATATGCAAGGTATGTACCAAGCAGGAGAATTCCGACAGTTGGAAATCTGGACCTAAAAAAGCTACGTCAAGCTACCTATTCTGCACAACTCCAAATGAGTTGAAACTTCCCGAGGATATTTATGGAATATTTAATAAATATTGGAGCAAATAAGTACCTGAGGGGGCCACCGGGTGGGCACAACCCACCTGGGCGTGCTAGGAGGCCCAGGCGCGCCCTGGTGGGTGTTGCCCTCCTCGGCCCACCTCCGGTGCCCATCTTCTGGTATATAAGTCATTTTGACCTAGAAAAAATAAGAGGAGGACATTCGGGACGAAGCGCCGCCGCCTCGAGGCGGAACTTGGGCAGGAGCACTTTTGCCCTCCGGCGGAGCGATTCCGCTGAGGGAACTTCCCTCCCGGAGGGGGAAATCATCGTCATCATCATCACCAACAACTCTCCCATCTTGGGGAGGGCTATCTTCACAACATCTTCACAACACCAACTCCTCTCAAACCCTAGTTCATCTCTTGTGTTCAATCTTTGTATCAAAACTATATATTGGTGCTTGTGGGTAACTAGTAGTGTTGATTACATCTTGTAGTTGATTACTATATGGTTTATTTGGTGGAAGATTATATGTTCAGATCCATTATCCTATTTAATACCCCTCTGATCTTGAGCATGTTTATCATTTGTGAGTATTTACCTTCGTTCTTGAGGTCACGGGAAAAATCATGTTGCAAGTAATCATGTGAACTTGATATGTGTTCGATATTTTGATGATATGTATGTTGCCATCCTCTTAGTGGTGTCATGTGAATGTCGACTACATGACACTTCACCATATTTGGGCCTAATGGAATGCATTGTGGAGTAGTTATTAGATGGTGGGTTGCGAGAGTGACAAAAGCTTAAGCCCAAGTTTATGCGCTATTCCGTAAGGGACCGATTGGATCCAAAAGTTTAATGCTATGGTTAGAATTTATTCTTAATACTTTTCTCATAGTTGCGGATGCTTGCGAGAGGGTTAATCATAAGTAGGAGGTTTGTTCAAGTAAGAACAGCACCTAAGCACCGGTCCACCCATACATCAAATTATCAAAGTACCGAACACTAATTAAGCCAACATGATGAAAGTGACTAGATGAAATTCCCGTGTACCCTCAAGAACACTTTGCTTATCATAAGAAACCATTTTGTCTTGTCCTTTTCCTCAAAAGGATTGGACTATCTTGCTGCACTTTTTTACTACTATCGTTACTTGCTCGTTACAAATTATCTTGCTATCAAACTACTCCGCTCTCACAATTTTAGCTCTTGGAGACATTACCTTGCTGAAAACCACTTGTCATTTCCTTTTGCTCCTCGTTGGGTTCGACACTCTTACTTATCGAAAAGGCTACAATTGACCCCATATACTTGTGGGTCATCAACATCCGGAAAATCTAGGATTTTATTTGTGGAAGAAAGTTGTGAAGGACCGTCATTGGATTACGACCCCTTGTGGGCCCCGTGGGGTCCACGAGGGGTGCCATAGGGCAAGGCAGGCCCCTAGGCCGAATTGGACTAGGGAGGGAAACCTCCCTCTTCCACCAAGTGGAAGAGGAGAAGGATTCCCCCTCCTAGGTGTGACGCCTCCTCCTCTCCCACCTATATATATGTGGGGAGGCCTCCCTCTTGAGATACATCAAATCAAAGGACCTTTCTCCCGCATAGCTCCATGCTCTCCCAGTCTAATTGGCCCAAGTGTTTAGGTTCCTAATTAGACGTGCTCTAATCTTGGTCTAATTGGTCTAAGTGAATTAGATGAGAAGCGCTGCTAGGCTTTCTCACTTTCTAGTTTTCTCACAATTCTTCTTCCTAGACGCCGAAGCTCCGTCGGACTACTACCACGGAATGTGTGGATACACTAGTACAGAACCGGCCTTTAGTGCCGGTTTGTAACGGCCTTTAGTGCCGGTTCGGCAACCGGCACTAAAGAGTGGGGACTAAAGGTCCCCCCCCTTTAGTACCGGTTCGTCACGGACCGGCGCTAAAGTGCCACCACGTGGCACGAGCCAGGCCCGGGTGCGTGTAGGACATTAGTACCGGTTGGTAACACCAACTGGTACTAAATGTTTGGGTGTTTTTTTAATATTTCATTTAATTTTGTGTTTTCAATTTAATTTAGTGATTGTTTTACATTATAATGAGTTGTTAAATCATTAGGTGAAAGTACCGCAGATTAGTTTCGACTGGATGCATTGGATCCTAGATACTAGTAGCTAAGTGATCAAGTATATGCCATATCCATATTATACTTGATCAGGTGATCAAGTATAATATATATGGATATGGCATATACTTTATCACTTAGCTAGGATCCATCCAGCTGAAACTAATCGGCGGTTTCTTTCATTAAATGATATAATAACTCATCATCATCATCATCATATTAATATAAAAACTCTTGCATCATATCATCAACATGAGTATATATACTCTAGCTAGCTAGCTAAAAATCATCGTAGTCGTCATTATCACTATTTAATCATCATAATCATTACCGGTATCTAATCACCACCAACACTAGCTTAAAGAAGAAACATTCACTTGTACCAGAAGCAAAAATATCATCGAGTTCAACATGATGGTCATGATATTATAAGTGTTCATAACACCACAAAAGCAAATCACTCTTTGAGATTAAGTTCATGACGAAGAACACGGACATGAGAGGACAAGTACTAAGAGCATGAACTAGCTAAATCACTCATGTTGCTCTCTCTTAGGTAAAATAGCATAGAACATGTATAGCTCTCCTGATTCATCATACCGGAGCATGCAGATGAACCTGTCTCCTAATCGTGGGCTGCGCTTCTCATTGCTGCCCCTAGTACTTCTCTGCGATCGTTAACAATTTTCCTCCAATCTTTCACTATTAAGCATTCATCGCTTCTAGAAATCCTGAGTGCACTCATGTGCAACGTAGGATATCTTGGCCGTAAGCTAACAATTGACATGCGACCTTTAGTCTCGATCCCCTGAGGCACAACTGTCATCGGGAGTCCCTGTTGAAGAACATCATAAATTAATATACTTAGCAATGAAAGTTTAGCAAAAAATTATGTATGCAAAAGATGCACTGAGGAAAAATAGTAAAAATCTTACCATCATTCCTAAATAGATGTGACCATAGTTCAATACAATCACTATTGGTCGCACGTTTTGAGTACTAACATTTCTAAGTGCAGGAGGAAAATTTGTCTTGACAGTATGAAGATCCTCAAGCCATGAAACATCATGACTTATCTCCTGGCAGTTTAGTTCAGCTCCGGGACAGTAGTAGGTCATGTCTACCAAGTGCCGGACATGTTTGCTTGAATGGAAATAAGCTGTCAATAGAAATTAGTTGTGAATTATTTTTGAATAAGCAATATCAAAGACAAAAATATAGTTGAGAAGAACTCACATGATGGTAGAACTGGAGGCGTCTGCATATCGACCCAGATGTCTCTATTACCTTCAATATTATCTTCTGGACGAATATCAAAGGTGATAACCATATCAGGCTCAAATGCATAAGTCTTGCATAGTGCTTACCAAATTTTGCATTCAAAATAGGTGTACGTGTCTGCATTGTATACTTTGACGTCGAATGTATAACCATGCTCAGTGCATCTGATGCTGAATCGCCTATCATCAACAAGGAAATTTCTGTATCGAATTCGAAGGTCTCATCCAGCTTGATGCTGAATCGCCTATCATCAACAAGGAAATTTCTGTCGCACAGGCCGCGCTGGTCTTCACAGTATTCGCACATAATGAAATCTTTTTCGTCGTCAGACGACATTTCCTATGTTCATATAGGTGAAACATTAAACACTTACTAATTCAACTAATTCAACTATTTCTATTAATTCAACTAGTTCTGTTAATTCAACTAATTCAACTAAGCATTTACTAAAAATAAATTTGTTCTATTAATCTTCTTACTAAAATAAACTAGTTCTATTAAAATCTCATATACCTAAATTTTAATTAGTTCAAATAATCTAATATACCTAAATTTTCTTACTAAAAATAAACTAGTTATATTAATTCAACTAGTCCAAATAAACTCATATACCTAAATTTTCTTACTAAAAATAAACTAGTTATATTAATTCAACTAGTTCAACTAATCTCATATACCTAAATTTTCTTACTAAAAATAAACTAGTTATATTAATTCAACTAGTTCAACTAAGCATTTACTAAAAATAAACTAGTTATATTAATTCAACTAGTTCAAATAATCTCATATACCTAAATTTTCTTACTAAAAATAAACTAGTTATATTAATTCAACTAGTTCAACTAAGCATTTAATAAAAATAAACTAGTTATATTAATTCAACTAGTTCAAATAATCTCATATACCTAAATTTTCTTACTAAAAATAAACTAGTTATATTAATTCAACTAGTTCAACTAAGCATTTACTAAAAATAAACTAGTCCTATATTCATCTAGCTAACAACTTTTCTATCTAATTCATCTAACATTAATCTAAACAATAGAAAACAGAAAATAAGTAAAAAAAATATGTGTGTGTGTAGTATTGTGTGTATGCGTGTGTACATATGTGTGTGTAGTGTGTGTGTGTGTGTCTATGTGTGTATGTGTGGGTACGAGCGGGCCGGGGGCGGCAGCGTACGGGCGGCGACGGGGGCGGCGACGTACGGCCAGCGACGGGAACGGCGCGACGACGGGCGGCGGGCCGGGGGCGATCGCGAGGCAACGTAGTACGGGGCGAGACGGCGACGACGGCGCGAGACGGCGACGACGGACGGCGGGGGCGATGGCGCGTGGCGGCGGCGGCGAGGGCAACGGCGGCGGCGGCGATGTCGCGCGAGTGGAGAAGAAGTGGTCGATGTGGAACTGATTTTTTGTAAGTGCCATATATATAGGAGGGGCCTTTAATACCGGTTGGAGCCACCAACCAGTACTAAAGGCCAATTTTGGCCAGGCCAATCGGCGGGAAACGAGCACCTTTAGTACCGGTGCATTACACCAACCAGTACTAAAGGACAACACATTAGTACCGGTTGGAACCACCAACCGATACTAATGGTCATGCGCTACACTATGTTTAGTCCCACCTCGTCGAGCGAATGGCAGCCGCACTGGTTTATAAACCCAGTCACGGCTACTCTTCCGAACTCTTCTATTTATTTCTGAGTAGTTTTTTTTGCTGTATTTAGTTTCTTTGTGGATATTTTTGCTTTATATAGTTTTTTCCTTTTCTACATTATTTATTTTCTTCTATTTATTTTTGAGTAATTTTTTTATATAGTTTTTTATTTTCTGCTTTATTTTTTTCCTTCTATTTATTTCTGAGTAGTTTTTTTGCTGTATTTAGTTTCTTTGTGAATATTTTTGCTTTACTTGCTTCGAATGCTGCATAATGCTTCATTTTGGAGTGATTTTCAATTTCACGGTCATTTGGCTATCTAAACAAATTGATGATGTCGCTTCGAATGCTGCATAATGCAGGCTCAAAAAAAGTCTGGAGTTCAAATAAGTTTAAAAAAATGAAGTGTTCGTGTAACAGATGAGTTCTGATCCGAAACCCTGATACTCCGAAAGAGATTGTCCAGTTTGTACACGAAGTGCGTCAAGTTTTTGCCGTGACCCTCTCTACTCTTTCTCACATGCTATGGGGGTGAAATGATGGTACCATGACAAGTTTCAACATTTTCAGAGTTCATTTTGTTCTGATTTACTGTTTCACGGTCATTTAGCTCTCTAAACAAATTGGTAAATGACTGAAAAACAGCAAATGATGTCAGAACATGTTTGAAATTGATGATGTCGCTTCGAATGCTGCATAATGTCGGCTCAAAAAAAGTCTGGAGTTCAAATAAGTTTAAAAAAATGAAGTTCCCGTGTAACAGATGAGTGCGTCCAGTTTTGAAGTGAGTGGCGGCCGGGATTGAGGGGGAGACCGAGTGAGTGGAGAGAGTGAGGGCGTAAACATGTAAAAATATACATCAAAAATACATTGATTATCAATGATTTTTTTGTGTACAATCTGAATTGTCAATATGAGTCCTCAACGGTTTAGAAACCGGTGAAGACTCATATTGAGTCCACAAATTATACACATAGATTTCAATGAAGACCAAATGCTTGTGATAGTTTGAGAAGTAACATATTTAAGGTGGTAAAAATCTTGCTAGGGGAGCGAGGTGGGACTAAAAATAGCCTGCCACAACCTCTTTACTACCGGTTCGTGCCACGAACCGGTACTAAAGGTGCTCGCCGGGCCCCAGCATCTTTAGTACCGGTTTGTGCCACGAACCGGTACTACAGATTCGCAATGAACCGGTACTAAAGATCTCCTCCCGCCTAGCCATTTGAAGTGGCACTGATTGACACATTAGTGCCGACTCAAATGTAAACCGGTACTAATGTGTCTCAGATTTGACCTTTTTTTCTACTAGTGATACATCGAAGGGGTCGTCTACTTTGACCCTCATCTCATAGAACAATTATCGCGGCTCGGAGGTATAATCTAGCTGCAGGAATCGACGGGATTGTTAAGCTTCAACGACTCGTCACTCCTTCCGCTACTCTGCACTGTTGGTGAGTTTGATCATTACCACCAACTTCATAGTTTTCCTGGGTGTGAACATGTAGCATTTTTTGTTGTGTAGCACATTCCCCTACAGATCACCACTGCTCTAGAGAACTAATGCCACATTCATGCCGGCCTAGAGCGCACACGACCTCTCACTGGAGCCAAGATTGAGGTGGCACGTAGGCCAAGAGTGATGTCTGCATCGCGTCTCAGTGTAGGCTCCTTCTCTTCATATGCAAATGCCACCCATTTGTCCGTCTGCCGGCATTAAACAAGTTCTGTTGCCGAGAAGCCCACTCTAATGCTCGCATGAAAATGCCATCTATCCATCTGCCTATCACCATTAAATGACACGCCGCTTGGTCTGGCCGACGTCCGCTATTTATATGTGACCCGGCAAGATCTGCACCACACCTCCTCTCCTGATCTCCTCTGTGCACCAAACTCGCCATGACCTTGAGCTCCAAATAATTGCGGGGTTGTTTGGCATTGCGTCTGGCTGGCAAGCTAGCTGAGCTAACCAAATATAGGATGGCTTGTTGGTGAAGTCTCCAGAGAGCAGCGACGTCGATGAGACGATTGACGAGGCGGCCGATGATGAGCCAGCACCAGCGGCCTTGCCGGTCCATGCCGACATCACCTTGGAGCAGGTGTGGGCATACTTCACTGACATGATGGCGAAAGAGCAGGAGACGGTGTTCCGGCAGGCGCAAGAGGACCAAAGCTGCAACCTCGGGCTCCTCAATAAGCACCGGCTCGCGGAGGAACAAATCGCCGGCAAGTAGGCGAACGACAATGATGTCATGACCATTATGGCAGATGATTTGGTCTTCCTAGATGAGCAGTGGGCGTTGCTCCTATCCTATCACAGCCCTCGCAAGATCCCCCGAGAGCAATAGCGGTTGCGCATCTTGAGGGCGGAGAGAGATTCCCTATTTACTGACATCGACACGGCGGCGGGGGAAGAGGAGGCATAGGAGACCATGGATTTAGCTAGCTATCGTGGATATAGTCCTGACAATACTACATGGGTGTGTATGCAGAAGCAATTGTATCTATCAATCGGTGTAGATGGGAGTAACCGCAAGGATTTATACAAGTTCAGGCCCTCCCAGTGGAGGTAATACACTAGTTTTGTGGTGTACTTATCTCTTGTCGTAAGGTACAATGTGTGGATGTTCACATTTGGACTATTGCTCCCCTCCCAGCTTATATAGAGTCGCTAGGAGGGGGCATAACAGGTCAGTAATAATGCTATTCATGGCCTCATGTGTGCTCGACTGTTCTCTGCAATTACTCACTACTAGGAAAACCCCTATAGGTAACCACTTAATAGTGGCACGGGTTATCTCACACGCGCTACCTCACGTTGCTACTAAGTTGATAGTAGTAGCGCGGGGTATAAAGCCCGAGCTACTACTAAGTGGCCCTGACGTGCCCCCGGGACAGGCCATAGTAATATCGCAGGGTATAAACACCATGCTGCTTCTAAATCCCGCGCTACTACTAAGTTGATAGTAAGCGTGTTGTACAAACCCCACTTAGTAGTAGCCTAGTCCTCGTCCCCTGCGCTACTGCTAAGCATACGGTTTTTTAACAGCCTTGAAATCCCCATATCGTCCCCTGAATATCTCATATCTCTCGTCCCTCTCCCCCCTCTCTCTCCCTAGGCTCTAGGAGGCCGCCGCCTCGCGCCGCCAGCGTCCAAGAGCTCGTTGGTCTTTCCCTGCGCCTCCACGCCACATTGCCGGAGCACCTCACCACCGGTGACCAGCCCTGCTGCCCCTCCATCTCCTTCCTTTCTTTCTCTCATTTCTCTTTTTTCCCTCTCTCTCTCCCTCTAGTTTGACTCATCCTCCCATGGCCATGCCCGTGTATGTCGTCGCCATGGATGACCAGGAGCTCTCTGCCTTGGCCGTGAAGAGGAGCCCCAGAACGCTGCCTTGCTCTGCCCTGGATTCGGTCCCTCTCCAGCAGCCGCCACTGGATTTGGTCTGCTTCTATCTGTCCGCGCCTCCGGCAACCCCTGCCTTCTCTGGATCGAACCGTCGCCATTGACAGCACGCATGATTTTGAGAAAACCTGTATACTGCGTTAATATGTAGACGAAATAATAATAATTTTTTAAATTAATAGTAGCAACGCGCGCGCTATAGATAATTGGTAGTGGTGCGGGTGTAACCCGCGCTACTACTAACAAACGTTAGTAGTAACGTAGGGTGCCACCCGCGCTACTACTGCCCAGTTAGCTCTAGCGCACTAGTAGTACTGCGGGCACCTGCGCTACTACTAGGAGTTTAACCGGCGCTACTACTAGGTCTTTCCCCAGTAGTGGCTGCCGGTAACTACCGCATTTAACTAGATTATATTACCGTTGGGTAACTGAAGCCATTAAGACAACGTGGGTGGGATGGTATCCTAGGTTGCAGTCGTGTAGAAGGCCTGACTGCTCCTGTTGGAGTGGTGGTCATGCCCTTACCCATCTACAAATTTCTTTTACGAATATAAATTTAGTCACCCCAAAAGAGCTCTTTACTACACCCGAGACATGTAGCCATCAAGCAATGTATGAATAAATGGTTAATAGTCTCTTTCTTGCGAACTAAGCGTAACCTAGATGGTTAGTTTCCTTGTGGGGAAACCAGCACAACAGACTACAAGTCCTAGACAGTTGCATGAGATAAATTCATCGTTGTAAATCTTTGGCATTTGTAATCCCTCCTGATATAGTGAAGTTTCGCTGGCTGGTGTGCGTGATTTTTTCTCCTTCGCACCGAAGGGGTTTTCACGTTAAAATCTTGTGTCCCTGTGTGTCGATTCGTTTTTATCCGTTCTCTATTTCCTGTCATATATCTAACAATCCTAGGAAGTGGTACTTTTCTTGAAACCCAGAAGACTAGCAAAGAGGCTTTCTTGGAGCCATCATCTCCACTAGAGGACCTTAACGTGGACTTGTGCAAGGTTAGTCCTAAAGGTAGTAAAAGTCGGAGGAGAATACGAATAAAGTTGCAGCTGATTCGTTGTCTTTTAAATCAGGACCCATTCAGGCCTCGTGGAGCCAGGATTGACCCACCCCCCGCTACTATCGTTTTCGCCATTATTCATCTACCAGGTTTCCTCCTCGTCTCTTGCCTAAGCATGGAATTTGTTAGGTCAAGCAATCATTGCCAAATCTGTTTAAAACCGCCATGTGTGGCCCATGCATTCCTCGGGTTAACCGTTCCGTTGTTGCCACACAACTAGACTCTCCCATGTCCAGCAGTGCAACGTACTCCTACTGCCTTTTCTTTTGTTCGCTTGTGCATTATTGCAGCTATGCATGCAATGCAACAACCTCAGGGCTTGCAAGTGAGCACATCGACGCCAAATCTTTGATTGCCTGTGACCACTCGCACCTGCAGTTCAAATATGATCATGAGAGTAGCACGCATGGTGGTAACGAGGTAGAAGTTGTAGGCTCCTTCCGGATGTTACACAAGAACACAGGGCCCTGGCCTCCACTTTGCAGATTGATGAACCTGGCCCTCTGCTAGCCATGGCGGCTTTCTTGCGTCCAATCAACTGCATCGCCGCTGCAGCCCCGCGGCTGGTGGTCCGCCTCGTGTCCGGCTGCATCCGCCGCACAAAAGGCCACATGAGTTTCCTGCCAGATTTTTACCAGAAATTACAGCGTAAGCATGAAGTTATCCTTGGAACTGTGTCATACCATACGGTACTGCGGCAGGCCGGCAGCAGCTGGTGGTGGTAGCAGCTAGTAGTACAACGCTGGAAAGAACAGTGTAGAGGACTTCTCCTTTTGCCTATCCACAGTTTGGCAAGTGTCCAAGCGTATCATGGATTTGAACCAGGCTTCAGTGCAGCGGAACATGAAATGTTTGCAAAGTAGCCGGCCAGTCCAATAATCGCCTCCACTTCCAGGTTGTATATCATGACTGACGGATACATTACAGCCATCTGAACCAATGAGGCACGAACAGCGTTGCATGCATATAGTATGTACGTACCGATAGCCTGGGCCGGTGCGCTGTCTGCCCTAATTATTCCCTGTAATGCGGCAGCTAATGGCGTGTACATCAGTACATCTGTGGGGACGGGATGAGGCAGTACACCAAGTTTGTTTACACTTAAATGGGATTGCCTGATGATCTCGGATCTCACTGTACCAAACCGTCGATCTTTTCTTTTCTTTTTTCCTTCACAATAAAAGATCCATGCAAGCTAGCACCATGCATTGAGCGTATTGTAATCTCTAATACGGAGTATTTAACAATTTTCCAGACGATCGATCCCGTGCTGTTTCATCATGATGGACAACAGATTTCCATGGTGCAAACTTTTCTCAACTAACATGTGGGTACGTAACTACTCCTTCCGTCCCATAATATAAGAGTGTTTTTTACACTAGTGTAGTGTAGTGTCAAAAACGCTCTTGATGGGGAAGTAAGAGCATCTCCAGCCGCGTCCCCAACAGGCCCTCCAAGGCAATTTTTTAGCGCCGGCGGCCGAAAATCGGCCCAGTCGCGCCCCCAGGATCTTATTTAGCGCCGGTTTGGGCCAAATTAACAGCCAACGACCCCGAGCCGAACCCAAACGCCCGGGTGTCGCCTGGGGGCGCCGGCAGAAGCGAAAAGCGGCGTGGGGCTGCTCTGTCGGCAAGAGGAGGCCCTTTTCCTTCCGTTTTCTCCCGCTTCCCTTCTCGGCTTCTCTCTCATTCTCCATTCCTCCGCCAATATCCTCCTCCTCCCTTCCAAGCCGGGTGCCATGCCGCCGAAGAAGTACGTGTTCCCCCGCAACGTGACGGATACCACAGCCGCCACCGCCGCCCAGCGGAAGCAGAGGAAGCAGAGGGCTCCGCCGTCCAAGCCCCCGGCCATGACCAACGCCGACTGAAAGGCGGAAGTGCAGCGCCGGGAGGCCGTTACCGTTGATAGTCTCAACAGGGCCAAGAAGGCCCGGGAGATGGCGGCGCTTGCGGCTGCGGCGGCGGTGGAACAGGCGGAGCGCTCGGCCGAACAAGCTGAGGCGGCTCGCGCGGGGATGATGAATCCACCCGGCGGCCACGGCCCGCACGCGACCTGGAGCCAGCAAAGCGTCAGATCTCCGGCCGGCTTCTCGTCGTCGCCACAACCCTGGGGCTGCATGCCGTTGTCGGGCTATGCCGACGGCAACGTACATGGCAGGTTCAACCCCAACATCACATTCCCCCATGGTGGCCCTGTCCAGCGCACGCCCTCGCCCGCCTTCGCCGGCGTGCAGTATCCTCCATACACGCACTCGCCAGCGGACTACGCAGCCTCCCCGATGCCACCTCTCCGCCGCGGCCAGCTACTCTTCTCACAAGCCTCCTCGTCGCATCTTGGCGACGTCGACGCGACAGAGGTCGGCATGGAACACATCATCGTAGTCGGCTCGGCTGCCTCCGCCGCTTCCCCCGGGTTCACCCAAGACGACCCAATTGATCTCAGCGACATGGACGGCGAGCTCGACTACGGCAAGGAAGAGCCGGAGGAGGAGGAGGAGGAGGAGGAGGAGGAGCCGGTGCCTGCTTCGACGAGGAAAGGAAAGAAGAAGAAGAAACGAGCGGCCAGGACCGGCGAGCCGCGCATCAAGTGAGCGTCCAAGGAGGACGAGTGCCTTGCCGAAGCGTGGAAAGTTGTCCGCCTCGACCCGATCACCGACACGAACCAGAACATCGACACGTATTGAGATCGCATCAAGGCCGAGTTCGACGAGCGCAAGCTCGTCGACCCCTACTTCAAAGGCGTCTACATGTAGTGTGGGTCGAAGGCGATGGCGAACCATTGGGGGCTCATCCAAACGGCGTGCAACAAATGGCATGGAATCGTCGAGGAGATCGCGGCTCGCCCAAAGAGGGGCATCAGCGTCGAGGATCAGGTACAACACGCCGTCCTCTCCCTATTCCTTCGCCGTGTACGCGCCCATGTGCTCGCCCGCGCCGACTGATGATCGTTCCTTGGCATAGCTGCTGCGCATGTTCGCCATGTTCCACAATGACAACAACGACCAAGAGTTCAAGTACCTCCACGTCTTCAAGCGAATCGACAAGTGCGGGAAGTGAGCGGATGTCTGGCGCAACCTCGCCAAGGCCAAGGAGACGTACAAGCCAGACGCACCGACCCCGGGCGCGGCTGACGGGCGCCCGGACGGCAACAAAGGGGCCAAGAAGGCGAAACACGTTGAGTCGGCTGCTGCACGTGTGCAAGAGTCCATCGAGCATTGCCTCGCCGACGCCAAGACCAGGGCCGCCCTGCGAGAAGAGAAAAATAAGGCACGGTGGTCGGCGTTGATGACGAATAGTGCCATCAAACTCGACTTGCTCTGGACCAATGTCGACTTGCTCTAGACCATCGTCGCCGCGAAGAAGAGGAACACCGACATGGCTTTCTTGATGGGTGGCGCTGACATGCTCCAGAGCGTCTGCGAGAAGCTCAAGGCGTGGTACCTGGCGGAGCGCGGCCTCACCCTGAACCAGATGTCGGCGATGCCTACGCCAACTCCCACGCCAACGCCAACGCCACAGCCAAGCCCGAGTGATGATGCCTCCGCGATGCCCAGCAGCAAAGAAGTCGCGCCGACCAGCCTAGAAGTCGCACCGACGCCGCCCAGCCCAAGCACGTCGACGCCAACCCCTCAAATGCCGGAGGCCGACCCTGTCGTTTGATACATTCCTTGTTGTCCTTTTTTTGTGCGCTGAACTTTTCATTTGATCGCCGAACTATGGCACGGTGATGATCGCCGAACTGTTGCGCCGATCGCCGGATTATGGCGTTTTTTTGGAGCAGGACCGGATCAAGTTTGAATATGATGCGCCTTGGGGGCGGCACCTGGGGGCGTGGTTGGGGCCTTAATCGCCCCCAGGGTCTAAAAATCGCCGGGTGAACGCCCGAAAGAGCGTCGGCATATGCGCTGGGGGGCTGAACGAGTGGAGATGCTCTAACTAATATAGTATATCTCTCTCTCTTTTTGCAGGATAGTGTATCTCTTTTGTTGGAGGAAACCATCTTTAGAGGTGTTTGGGAGTGGGCAGCAAGGGCAGGTGCAATATCAAGATCGACATATATAAGAGTATTTGACAAAAAACTACCACATTAAAGGTTACCGTCCCACTGAACTACCACATTCAAAAAAGTGACTGATAACTACCAAAAATTTCTAATTTTTTGACTAAAAACTATCACTTTTGGAAAATGGTTAGTTTAGACGATTTGAACGTGTTTATGACAGACGGGGTCCACTCGCCAGGGCTGACGTGGCGACAAAGTCAACTCCATTTGTTTTGACCGTCAAGTTCACCATTATGACAAGTGAGGCCCACACGTCATCATCAATCTTCTTCCTCCTCCTCCTCCTCCTCCTCCTGTCTCTCTCAGGCATTTGAACAAGCACCTTCTGTGCATCTAAGGGAAGGATGCGGCGGAGGCGAGGTCGCGTTGGAGCCAAGGCTGCGTCCTGGCTCTTGTCCTTGACCGTCGCAACGGCAGCGGCAGCGGCAGCTTTCTGCTCCGGCGGTTCAGGAGGTCCCGTCGTGGACGTCTTGGGCGGCTCGGGCAGGAGCAGCACGTCCTCCGGGTCGACGCGGCAGGGGCAGAGCGGGCACGTGGAGTGCGCATCCAGCCATGTATACACGCACTCGACGTGGAACCCAGGCCGGCATTTGGGTAGCAGCCGAGGCAGACGGCGCACTCGAGCCCGGCCTTCTGCCCGCGCAGCGCCCCGAAGCGGAACACCGGGAGCGACTCCACCACCGCGCTTTCCACGCCGGAGTTCCTCCGCTCGCCCGCCGCCCCACCTCCGGAGCCACCGCTGCTCCCGTACGGGCCCGACGACTCCGCGACGTTGCGCTTGCAGTGCTTGGCGACGCGTGCGACGGCGGCGTGCTGCCGCTGGCCGAGGACCTCCTCCTCGCGCCCCGGTGACGATAGCAGATGCAACGGCGCCGGCCAGATGTGGGAGACGGTAGCTGGCAAGCTCACCGGAGTTTCTATCGAGGCAGGGGCGCGAGGCACAGGGGCGCCATGGCCGCACGAGCTCACGTCGCGTGCAAGCAAGGGAGAGGAAGGGCAGCTCGGGCGCTGCAGCGATGCGTGGTTTTGGTACGCGCTTGTGCGGTAGAGGAGGGCGGTGCAGCTCGATGCTGGGGTCAAGGACGGCAGCTGGATGAGCACGCTCGCGTCCGTCGTCGGCTGGAGTTCACCCTCTTTCCTCCATGCACGTAAGATGTTTGTTGAAATACCAAAGAAAGAGAGGAGGAGGAAGAAGAAGGTTGATGTGGGCCCCACTTGTCGTAACGGTCAACACTAATGGTCAAAACAAACTTAGTTGACTTTGCCGCCACGTCAGCCCTGACGGATGAGTCCCACATGTCATAAACGTGTTTAAATCGTCTAAACTAGCCATTTTTTAAAAGTAATAGTTTTTAGTCATAAAATTTAAAAAAAATTGGGTAGTTATCAGTCTTTTTTTTGAATGTGGTAGTTGAGTGGGACAGCAACCCTAAGGTGGTAGTTTTTTTCAAATACTCAACTTGGTATGCTAGTATCGTCGAAAGCTTTGGCGGGGCGCGGGAACACCGAAATCCAGCACGCAGATCCAACACCAACGTCTGCCTAGTTTGCCAGCCGATAATCGATCATATCGCGTGATAACTGGCCAACTTTTTACGACAGGAAGTACGCTATGCATGTGTTGCATGCTCCGGATCACTTCCTTGTTCCTGTTTTTGTTCTTGTTCTTGGCCTTTTGCGAGCAGATCAGTATGCCATGCATGCATAAATAGGACAAATAGGGCTAGGGCATTATGCATGCATGCTCCTGGCTACTCGCACAGGTACTTAACTTATTTCCACCCCCTCCTCCTTCACAACGAAAATAAGCTGGGGATAGACCACTCCCCTGGAGAAGCTACTTAAAAATGAAACAGTATATGAGGTTTATCCCTGGAGTTGGCGCAAATTACTAGCAGAATGCCACCGCGCGACCTGCCCACGAACCCGGTCCAAAAAAAGGCCACGGCCGCGTGTGCGACCAGAACATAAGGCCAACTCCACCGGTGACCCCGTCTTGTCCGGGTGCGTCCGTTTGGGGTAAATGGACGAATAGCGCGGACCAACACGCGGCCTCAAACGGAAAAATGTCCAGAATTTGTCCGTTTTCGACCCATCTCTGGCCCAAAGTTGCGCTCGGTTTGGGGTGAAACGGACGCATGCGGACGGCCGCGATGCACGCCCTTGCCCCCCCCCCCCCCCCCGTGACCCGCCTGTCGGGGACACTAGCAGTCCCTCCCTCCCAACGCTTCGACCCTCTCTCTCCCGCCCCGCGCCGCCGCTATTCTCCGGCCGCCTCCTCACCACGCAGCCCCCGGCCGTCCATACCAAACCACGTGGCCGCCATCACGCCCGCTCTTTCGCCGTTTTCGCCGTAGTTTTGGCCGTCGATCGGGGGAGGTTTGGCCATCGCCGTCTTTGCCGGTGGCAGAGGAGACACGACCGCCGGCGACGTACCACGGCGGCCGCGGCAGCTTCCGATGTTGGAAATATGCCCTAGAGGCAATAATAAAAGTATTATTATTATATTTCCTTGTTCATGATAATTGTCTTTTATTCATGCTATAACTGTATTATCCGGAAATCGTAATACACGTGTGAATACATAGACCACAATATGTCCCTAGTGAGCCTCTAGTTGACTAGCTCGTTGTGATCAACAGATAGTCATGGTTTCCTGGCTATGGACATTGGATGTCGTTGATAACGGGATCACATCATTAGGAGAATGATGTGATGGACAAGACCCAATCCTAAGACTAGCACAAAAGATCGTGTAGTTCATTTGCTAGAGCTTTGCCAATGTCAAGTATCTCTTCCTTCGACCATGAGAGCGTGTAACTCCTGGATACCGTAGGAGTGCTTTGGGTGTATCAAACGTCACAACGTAACTGGGTGACTATAAAGGTGCACTACAGGTATCTCCGGAAGTATCTATTGTTTTATGCGGATCGAGGCTGGGATTTGTCACTCCGTGTAAACGGAGAGGTATCTCTGGGCCCACTCGGTAGGACATCATCATATGCGCAATGTGACCAAGGAGTTGATCACGGGATGATGTGTTGCGGAACGAGTAAAGTGACTTGCCGGTAACGAGATTGAACAAGGTATTTGGATACCGACGATCGAATCTCGGGCAAGTAACATACCGATAGACAAAGGGAATTGAATACGGGATTGATTAAGTCCTTGACATCGTGGTTCATCCGATGAGATCATCGTGGAACATGTGGGAGCCATCATGGGTATCCAGATCCCGCTGTTGGTTATTGACCGGAGAACGTCTCGGTCATGTCTACATGTCTCCCGAACCCGTAGGGTCTACACACTTAAGGTTCGATGACGCTAGGGTTATAAAGGAAGTTTGTATGTGGTTACCGAATGTTGTTCGGAGTCCCGGATGAGATCCCGGACGTCACGAGGAGTTCCGGAATGGTCCGGAGGTAAAGATTTATATATGGGAAGTCCTATTTTGGCCACCGGAAAATGTTCGGCGATTTTTCGGTATTGTACCGGGAAGGTTCTAGAAGGTTCCGGAGTGGGGCCCGCCTGCATGGGGGACCCAGAAGGCTGCGTGGGCCATGTGTGGGAAGGGACCAGCCCCTAGGTGGGCTGGTGCGCCCCCCACAAGGGGCCAAGGCGCAAGGGAGAGTGGGAGGGGGCAAACCCTAGTCCAGATGGGCCTTAAGGCCCACCTAGTGGGCGCCTCCCCTCTCTCCCCCTCCTGGCCGCCGCCCCCTTTGCCATCTAGGGCTGGCCGCACCCCTTGGGGGTGGGAAACCCTAGAGGGGGGCGCAGCCCCCTCTCCCCCTATAAATAGTGAGGCATAGGGCTGCCCATAAGACGCGATTCGATCTCTCGTTGGTGCAGCCCTGCCCCTCTCCCTCCTCCTCCTCTCCCATGGTGCTTGGCGAAGCCCTGCGGGATTGCCACGATCCTCCACCACCACCACGCCGTTGTGCTGCTGTTGGATGGAGTCTTCCTCAACCTCTCCCTCTCTCCTTGCTGGATCAAGGCGTGGGAGACGTCACCGGGCTGTACGTGTGTTGAACGCGGAGGTGCTGTGCGTTCGACACTTGATCATCGGTGATTTGAATCACGATGAGTACGACTCCATCAACCCCGTTCACTTGAACGCTTCCGCTTAGCGATCTACAAGGGTATGTAGATGCACTCTCCTTCCCTCGTTGCTGGTCTCTCCATAGATAGATCTTGGTGACACGTAGGAAAATTTTGAATTTCTGCTACGTTCCCCAACAGTGGCATCATGAGCTAGGTCTATTGCGTAGATTCTTTGCACGAGTAGAACACAAAGTAGTTGTGGGCGTTGATGTTGTTCAATATGCTTACCGTTACTAGTCCAATCTTGTTTCGACGGTATTGTGGGATGAAGCGGCCCGGACCGACCTTACACGTACTCTTACGTGAGACAGGTTCCACCGATTGACATGCACTTGGTGCATAAGGTGGCTAGCGGGTGCCAGTCTCTCCCACTTTAGTCGGAACGGATTCGATGAAAAGGGTCCTTATGAAGGGTAAATAGCAATTGGCATATCACGTTGTGGTCTTGCGTAGGTAAGAAACGTTCTTGCTAGAAACCCATAGCAGCCACGTAAAACATGCAACAACAATTAGAGGACGTCTAACTTGTTTTTGCAGGGTATGCTATGTGATGTGATATGGCCAAGAAGAATGTGATGAATGATATGTGATGTATGAGATTGATCATGTTCTTGTAATAGGATTCACGACTTGCATGTCGATGAGTATGACAACCGGCAGGAGCCATAGGAGTTGTCTTTATTTATTGTATGACCTGCGTGTCATTGAAGAACGCCATGTAAACTACTTTACTTTATTGCTAAACGCGTTAGTCATAGAAGTAGAAGTAGTCGTTGGCGTGACAACTTCATGAAGACACGATGATGGAGATCATGATGATGGAGATCATGGTGTCGTGCCGGTGACGATGATGATCATGGAGCCCCGAAGATGAAGATCAAAAGGAGCAAAATGATATTGGCCATATCATGTCACTATTTGATTGCATGTGATGTTTATCATGTTTATGCATCTTGTTTGCTTAGGACGACGGTAGTAAATAAGATGATCCCTTACAAAATTTCAAGAAGTGTTCTCCCCTAACTGTGCACCGTTGCTACAGTTCGTCGCTTCTAAGCACCACGTGATGATCGGGTGTGATGGATTCTTACGTTCACATACAACGGGTGTAAGACAGTTTTACACAGCAAAACACTTAGGGTTAACTTGACGAGCCTAGCATGTGCAGACATGGCCTCGGAACACGGAGACCGAAAGGTCGAGCATGAGTCGTATGGTAGATACGATCAACATGAAGATGTTCACCGATGATGACTAGTCCGTCTCACGTGATGATCGGACACGGCCTAGTTGACTCGGATCATGTGATCACTTAGATGACCAGAGGGATGTCTATCTAAGTGGGAGTTCATAAGATGAACTTAATTATCCTGAACATAGTCAAAAGACCTTTTGCAAATTATGTCGTAAGCTCGCGCTTTAGTTCCACTGTTTAGATATGTTCCTAGAGAAAATATAGTTGAAAGTTGATAGTAGCGATTATGCGATCAGTAGAAAGCTTATGTCCTTAATGCACCGCTCAGTGTGCTGAACCCCAACGTCGTTTGTTGATGTTGCGAACATCGGACATACACGTTTTGATAACTACGTGATAGTTCAATTAAATGGTTTAAGTAGAGGCACCAAAGACGTTTTCGAAACGTCGCGGAACATATGAGATGTTTCGAGGGCTGAAATTGGGATTTCAGGCTCGTGCCCACGTCAAGAGGTATAAGACCTCCGACGATTTTCTTAGCCTGCAAACTAAGGGAGAAAAGCTCAATCGTTGAGCTTGTGCTCAGATTGTCTGAGCACAACAATCACTTGAATCGAGTGGGAGTTGATCCTCCAGATGAGATAGTGATGTTTCCCCAAAGTCATTGCCACCAAGCTGCTAGAGCTTTGTGATTAACTATAACATATCAGGGATAGATATGATGATCCTTGAAATATTCATGATGTTTGACACCGCGAAAGTAGAAATCAAGAAGGAGCATCAATTGTTGATGGTTGGTGAAACCACTAGTTTCAAGAAGGGCAAGGGAACAAAGGGATACTTCATGAAACGGCAATTCAGCTGCTGCTCTAGTGAAGAAACCCAAGGTTGAACCCAAACCCGAGACTAAGTGCTTCTGTAATAAGGGGAACAACCACTGGAGCAGCATTACCCTAGATACTTGGTAGATGAGAAGGCTGGCAAGGTCGATAGAAGTATATTGGATATACATTATGTTAATGTGTACTTTACTAGTACTCCTAGTAGCACCAGGGTATTGGATACCGGTTCGGTTGCTAAGTGTTAGTAACTCGAAATAAAAGCTACGGAATAAACGGAGACTAGCTAAAGGTGAGCTGACGATATATGTTGGAAGTGTTTCCAAGGTTGATATGATCAAGCATCGCACGCTCCCTCTACCACCGAGATTGGTGTTTGCGTTGAGCATAGACATGATTGGATTATGTCTATCGCAATACGGTTATTCATTTAAGGAGAATAATGGTTACTCTATTTTTGAATAATACCTTCAATGGTCTTGCACCTAAAGGAATGGTTTATTGAATCTCGGTCGTAGTGATACACATTTTCATGCCAAAAGATATAAGATAGTAATGATAGTACCACTTACTTGTGGCACTGCCATGTAAGTCATAATGGTATAAAACGCATGAAGAAGCTCCATGTTGATGGATCTTTGGACTCACTCGTTTTTGAAAAGTTTGAGACATCCGAACCATGTCTATTGGTGTATATGCATGAAGAAACTCCATGCAAATGGATCGTTCGGACTCACTTGATTTTGAATCACTTGAGATATGCAAATCATACCACATGGGCAAGATGACTGAAAAGCCTCATTTTCAGTAAGATGGAACAAGATAGCAACTTGTTGGAAGTAACACATTTTGATGTGTGCAGTCGAATGAGTGCTGAGGCATGCAGTGAATATCATTATGTTCTTACTTCACAGATGATTCGAGTAAATGTTGAGTATATTTACTTGATGAAACACAAGTCTGAATTATTGAATGGTTCAAGTAATTTCAGAGTGAAGTAGCAGATCATTGTGACAAGAGGATAAAATGTCTATGATATGATCATAGAGATGAATATCTGAGTTACGAGTTTTGGCACACAATTAAGACATTGTGGAAATTGTTTCGCAATTAATACCGCCTGGAACACCATAATGTGATGGTGTGTCCGAACATCATAGTTGCACCCTATTGGATATGGTGCGTACCATGATGTCTCTTATCGAATTACCACTATCGTTCATGGGTTAGGCATTAGAGACAACCACATTCACTTTAAATAGGGCACCACGTAATTCCGATGAGATGACACCGTATGAATTATGGTTTAGAGAAACCTAAGTTGTCGTTTCTTAAAAGTTTGGGGCTGCGACGCTTATATGAAAAAGTTTCAGGTTGATAAGCTCGAACCCAAAGCGGATAAAATGCATCTTCATAGGAAACCCAAAACAGTTGGGTATACCTCCTAATTCAGATCCGAAAGCAATATGGATTGTTTCTAGAATCGGGTCCTTTCTCGAGGAAAAGTTTCTCTCGAAAGAATTGAGTGGGAGGATGGTGGAGACTTGATGAGGTTATTGAACCGTCTCTTCAACTAGTGTGTGACAGGGCACAGGGAGTTGTTCCTGTGGCACCTACACCAATTGAAGTGGAAGCTTATGATATTGATTATGAAACTTCGGATCAAGTCACTCCCAAACCTCGTAGGATGACAAGGATGCGTACTACTTCAGAGTGGTACGTAATCCTGTCTTGAAGGTCATGTTGCTAGACAACAATGAACCTACGAGCTATGGAGAAGCGATGGTGGGCCCGGATTCCAATAAATGGCTTGAGGCCATAAAATCCGAGAGAGGATCCATGTATGAAAACAAAGTGTAGACTTTGGCAGAACGGCTCGATGGTCGTAAGGCTAATGAGTACAGATGGATTTCAAAAGGAAGACGAACAATGATGGTAAATGTCACCATTAAGAAAGCTCGACTTGTCGTTAAGATGTTTTCCGACAAGTTCAAGGAGTTGACTACGATGAGATTTTCTCACTCGTAGCGATGCTAAGAGTCTGTTGGAATTATATTAGCGATTACTGCATTATTTATGAAATCTTGCAGATAGGATGTCAAAACATTGTTTCCTCGACGATTTTAATGAGGAAAGGTTGTATGTGATACAACCGGAAGGTTTTGTCAATCCTGAAAGATGCTAATAAGTATGCAAAGCTCCAGCAATCCTTCTAAGGACTGGAGTGAGCATCTCGGAGTTGGAATGTATGCTTTGATGATGATCAAAAATTTGGGTTTGTACAAAGTTTATGAGAAACTTGTATTTCCAAAGAAGTGAGTGGGAGCACTATAGAATTTCTGATGAGTATATGTTGTTGACATATTGTTGATCAGAAATGACGTAGAATTTCTGGAAAGCATATAGGGTTATTTTGAAAGTGTTTTTCAATGGAAAGCCTGGATTAAGCTACTTGAACATTGAGCATCAAGATCTATAAGGATAGATCAAAATGCTTAATAATACTTTCAAATGAGCACATACCTTGACATGATCTTGAAGGTGTTCAAGATGGACCAGTCAAAGAAGGAGTTCTTGCCTGAGTTGTAAGGTACGAAGTTAAGACTTAAAGCTCGACCACGGCAGAATAGAGAGAAAGGACGAAGGTCGTCCCCTATGCTTAAGACGTAGGCTCTTCAGTATGCTATGCTGTGTACCGCACCTGAAGTGTGCCTTGCCATGAGTCAGTCAAGGGGTACAAGAGTGATCCAAGAATGGCTCACAGGACAGCGGTCAAAGTTATCCTTAGTAACTAGTGGACTAAGGAATTTTCTCGATTATGGAGGTGGTAAAGAGTTCGTCGTAAAGGTTACGACGATGCAAGCTTGACACCTATCCGGATAGCTCTGAGTAGAGAGACCGGATACATATAATGGAGCAATAATTTAGAATAGCTCCAAGTAGAACAGTTGTTTGGAATAGCTCCAAATAGAGCATGGTAGCTGCATCTAGGAGATGACATAGAGATTTGTAAAGCACACACGGATCTGAAAGGTTCAGACCCGTTGACTAAAACCTCTCTCACAAGCAACATGATCAAACATAAAACTCATTGAGTGTTAATCACATAGTGATGTGAACTAGACTACTGACTCTAGTAAACTCTTGGGTATTAGTCACATGGCGATGTGACCTGTGAGTGTTAATCACATGGCGATGTGAACTAGATTATTGACTCTAGTGCAAGTGGGAGACTGTTGGAAATATGCCCTAGAGGCAATAATAAAAGTATTATTATTATATTTCCTTGTTCATGATAATTGTCTTTTATTCATGCTATAACTGTATTATCCGGAAATCGTAATACACGTGTGAATACATAGACCACAATATGTCCCTAGTGAGCCTCTAGTTGACTAGCTCGTTGTGATCAACAGATAGTCATGGTTTCCTGGCTATGGACATTGGATGTCGTTGATAACGGGATCACATCATTAGGAGAATGATGTGATGGACAAGACCCAATCCTAAGACTAGCACAAAAGATCGTGTAGTTCATTTGCTAGAGCTTTGCCAATGTCAAGTATCTCTTCCTTCGACCATGAGAGCGTGTAACTCCTGGATACCGTAGGAGTGCTTTGGGTGTATCAAACGTCACAACGTAACTGGGTGACTATAAAGGTGCACTACAGGTATCTCCGAAAGTATCTATTGTTTTATGCGGATCGAGACTGGGATTTGTCACTCCGTGTAAACGGAGAGGTATCTCTGGGCCCACTCGGTAGGACATCATCATATGCGCAATGTGACCAAGGAGTTGATCACGGGATGATGTGTTACGGAACGAGTAAAGTGACTTGCCGGTAACGAGATTGAACAAGGTATTGGATACCGACGATCGAATCTCGGGCAAGTAACATACCGATAGACAAAGGGAATTGAATACGGGATTGATTAAGTCCTTGACATCGTGGTTCATCCGATGAGATCATCGTGGAACATGTGGGAGCCATCATGGGTATCCAGATCCCGCTGTTGGTTATTGACCGGAGAACGTCTCGGTCATGTCTACATGTCTCCCGAACCCGTAGGGTCTACACACTTAAGGTTCGATGACGCTCGGGTTATAAAGGAAGTTTGTATGTGGTTACCGAATGTTGTTTGGAGTCCCGGATGAGATCCCGGACGTCACGAGGAGTTCCGGAATGGTCCGGAGGTAAAGATTTATATACGGGAAGTCCTATTTTGGCCACCGGAAAATGTTCGGGATTTTTCGGTATTGTACCGGGAAGGTTCTAGAAGGTTCCGGAGTGGGGCCCACCTGCATGGGGGGACCCACATGGACGTGGGTAGTGGGGGCAAGGCCCCACACCCTTGGTCAAGGCGCACCAAGATCCCCCCTTAGAAGGAATAAGATCATATCCCGAAGGGATAAGATCAAGATCCCTAAAAAGGGGGGATAACAATCGGTGGGGAAGGAAATAATGAGATTTCTTTCCTCCCACCTTGGCCAACGCCCCAATGGACTTGGAGGGCAAGAAACCAGCCCCTCCACCCCTATATATAGTGGGGAGGCGCATGGGAGCTATAGACGAAGTTCTGGTGCAGCCCTCCCCCTCTCACAAGTACTCCTCCTCTCCCGCGGTGCTTGGCGAAGCCCTGCAGGATTGCCACGCTCCTCCACCACCACCACGCCGTTGTGCTGCTGCTGGATGGAGTCTTCCTCAACCTCTCCCTCTCTCCTTGCTGGATCAAGGCTTAGGAGACGTCACCGGGCTGTATGTGTGTTGAACGTGGAGGTGCCGTGCGTTCAGCACTTGATCATCGGTGATTTGAATCACGACGAGTACGACTCCATCAACCCCGTTCACTTGAACGCTTCCGCTTAGCGATCTACGAGGGTATGTAGATGCACTCTCCTTCCCTCGTTGCTGGTCTCTCCATAGATAGATCTTGGTGACACGTAGGAAAATTTTGAATTTCTGCTACGTTCCCCAACATCCGAAGGCTCCAGAGCGGCTAGTAGCCGGCCGGCAACCACCCCTGCTGTGTCGAGGTGATCATCGCGGCCTCTTCGCCACCACGGCCGCAAGGTGTTCGACATTTTGCCCAAAAAGGTATGGACAGTGGAGACGAGTTCTTCTTCCGCCACTTCCTTTGTTCATTAGACGATTCGTCGTCGGATGATGAAGATCTTGTGGTGGCTGCACTGGTCGTTCACGACTATATTCAACGGCAGCTTCCTCGGTACAGGGGGTCAGTCCCTGGCCGTGCTCCCAACCTGAACCGCAATAGGGAGAGAGGCCACGCCCTACTCTATGTTGATTACTTTTCCAACAAACCGCTCTTCCAGCCGGATAAATTCCGACGCCGTTTTCGAATGGGAAGGCATGTGTTCAATCGTATC
Organism: Triticum aestivum; assembly: GCF_018294505.1. Taxonomy (NCBI): domain Eukaryota; kingdom Viridiplantae; phylum Streptophyta; class Magnoliopsida; order Poales; family Poaceae; genus Triticum; species Triticum aestivum. The sequence continues at coordinate 610,007,434 of NC_057798.1, read as the reverse complement.
CGAGAGGGAGTGGTTGCTCATGATCCATACTTCGAGTGCAAGACGGATGCCCTTGGCAAGCTTGGGCTCTCCTCTTACCAGAAATGCACCGCGGTCGTCCGCATGCTTGCCTATGGAATTCCAGGCGATCTGGTGAATGTGTACGTGCATATGAGTGAGGTAACATGTCTGATGTCAATGTACAAGTTCTGTCAGGCTGTCATCGAGGTGCTTGGTCCAGAATACTTGAGGCAGCCAACTGCCGCTGATACAGAGAGATTGTTGGCGACCAACGCAGCTAGAGGCTTTCTAGGCATGCATGGCAGCATAGATTGTATGCACTGGGAGTGGAAGAACTGTCCATTTGCTTGGCAAGGCCAGTACAAAGGGCATGCAACACTACTAGGAAAAGGCCTGCTAGTGGCGCACCAATTTTGCCTACTAATGGCGCACCACAGGTGCGCCATTAGTATCTGGTATACTAATGGCGCACCACGCAGTGCGCCATTAGTATAGCCCAACGTGCGCCATTAGTATGCCTCCCAGGGGGCCATATTTACCCATGTGCTTTGGCATACTAATGGCGCACTTGGGGGTGATGCGCCATTAGTATCCTTTCTGCAGTGCGCCATTAGAGTGCTGAGTGGTGCGCCATTAGTATGAATATTAGGGAATTTTTTTCTGATATTTGCACAGGTTACAAAATATATTATTGGACAGAATATAGACAGCACCACACAGCAACAGCAGATTCATCGAATACAATAGAAGATCAGTCTCTGAATACAATTCATCATATTAGTCTCCGAATTCAAAAGACCAAACAACGATAGAACATTACAAGTCTCGAGACCGTGAGTAGCGAGTTTGTCTTCACATTACAAGTCGATATCGATCATCTAAACTACCATCACATAGAAGAGACTTGCGGTCATCATGATGAGCATCATCGCGATGAAACTGGTCTTCATCCGGTTCCTCCAACACTCCCTCCTCTCTCCCGCTAGATAGCGCGCGTATCTAGATTTCGCCTCCGCCCTAGTGGTGTACCCTTTGTAACTGTTACCGTTGAAATGGTGAACCTGTCTCCGACACTCCTCCCAGTCGTCGTAGACTCCGGGAACCTTACCCTTGTACACAACATACGACGGCATCTCTATGCACTAGCCAAACAAAACGTTAGTAGCAATTCACAACAATATATAAGCAATATGTAAGTATGCAACAAAAGGATCAGAAGAGAAAAGCAAGACATTAATAGCACAATTCATGGTCCTACTAATAAATAGCATCGATTACATCTAAGTTGAACGACTGTTCAAACCAAAGAGACATACAAGTTCACTAAAGTTTAATTACAACATGAGCTAATCGATGTTTCAGAACTACATATAGCATCACTACTTTCGACTCGACTCATGGGACCGAAGCGTGGATGAAGCCGCCGTCTTTCGTGATGGTCATGAAATTGCGGGCGTTGTCAGCCTGCATTTGTAGCGTTGTTACAATCTCACTGTTGGACGGTTGATATATGAGGTAGAACTGCCCCGAGGTACGAAGGACATCTTGATGGATGATTTCTTCAAACTCCGACTTGATGCAAAAGAATTCATGTCTGATGTCCACGTCCTGGATTGCCGACAAGCTTGCGGCCCAATCTTTGAGATTATTTGGTAGCAGAAGGTGATTATGGTCCTGTACGATCGCCCGCATGTGATGGAGGGCGTAGTAGGCATCCTTCTGACCGCCAGGCGGCTGCTTGACGTAGGGGAACGTCGTATTGTGGGTGAACACGTGCTTGTCGTACCTACGAACTGGCCTCTTGAAGGTGCCTCCAGATGTGGCGTAGCCGGGGAGAGCATCATCAAGAACTTTCTTGATATTTGTGTAGTCTATCTTCGACTCACGGTCCGGGTCGAAATACGTGGCCATGGAATATTTCAGGCTTAAGAGGATGAGTGTACAATGTGTGTCACTGCACAAAACACGGAACTTTAGGAAAAAAAGAACGATCGAAATCTAAGAAATCATATGTTACGGGGCGGTGAGGGGATGACTTACTCGGGAAAGTAAGGCACGAGGAAGTTATCCTTATCTGGGTTTGCCAGAATGATCCCTTCGAGGTGTGAACTCGCGACTTGCCGGTCCCCAGCACTGCCCAAGATCTTGGGACGCATGTAGAAGGGGTCGACTATCCCGCTGTCCGGGGTCTTGTCTCTAATGATCCGCATCTCCATACTCAGCAAAAACAGCCGAATGAAGGTGTAGTGCAGCGGATGAAGGTTAAACATAGCGAAGATGTCATCAAACCGCAGGACGATCGTACCCCCGATGGCATTATCCACAAAGCCCTTGCCCTCTGGCACATTGGCCACGAAAACCGGATATGCCACATCATTCTGGGAGAGACGCCGCTTCTCCAAAGAAAGAACACTGTCATGCAGACTCCACATAGCACCGATTGTAGCATTGAGCATATTTGTCGGTAGCATCGCCCTACCCGCCACATGCACCCTCCTCGAGATATCCTTAGGTGAAGATGGCCCGTCCTGAGCACGGCTCGTACTCGGTGTCGGCTAGCTCGCACCGGCGCCCTTGTTAGTCTTTCGTTTCCATCCCTTCTTCTTGATCTTCTATAATGGGATCGAGTTCTGCTCACAGACCGCCTTCTTGAGTGTGTTGGGGTTGATAATATTTCGCACCTCGGCTATCTGAGGCTTGGTGAAGGCGGCAGCTGGAGGCGTCTCCTGAGAACTGAACCCAGACGACGCCTGTTGCAATTGGGTTTCTTCGCGGTACCAGCTAGATCGTGGGCGTCTTTTTCAGGGTTAGGTTCTTGAGAAGGAGGCCCGCAGAATTCGTCACCGTGCCCATGTTCGGCAAAGTACTTATCGATGTTGGTAAATGTACCGTCGTTGTTGCCGTCGTCATTCAGATCTTGTGCCATATGCATGTCCGGATCCTGTGCCATCGGGATGTCCGGCATGTCCGGTAGCATTGCGGCTTTCTTGCCATGTCTTGGCGCCGGCACGACTGGCGGTCTTGTCTGTGGGGTGGTGTCCCCATCCCCCAAACGAATCTGGCTCTTCGGCCAAAGCAGGGGCCAGCTTACGCAGGCGTTGAGGGTCATCACATCATCTTCTTCGGCCCCGGCGGGTCAAATTGGAGGTAACAAATCATCGCAGCCTGGCAGCACCCGAACCAGTTCAACCCTATACACGGTGGGTGGCATCGGATTACCGTGGAACACGGGGTTGCCTGGTTGAACGATTCTGCCCTTGGCGACATCGATCAACTCGCCGCCCACGAAGTGCAGGAGAGTGCATGGAATGTTGGCGGCACCCTGCGAAAACATGTAGGGCGTCAGGGATGCCCAGTCAAAGGCAAGGAGATGAAGTCATCGGCCGAGAGGCTTAGTTACCGTGATGCCGTCGAGCTTGGCTAATGTCGAGGCACCGCCAACGGCGGGCGTGCAACTGACGGAGGGGCCGCTTGTTGGCGAGGTGTCGGCCGGCATACACTCGGGTGCATTAAGCTCCAATGCCTGTGTCGGCACCGGAGACACGAATACTGCCTCCGCCGGAGACACCAATGGCGCCGCATGCGCGTTGTGCGAGTTGCTGGCCGTGAAGCTGGGAATCGGGGGCGGCCCCTGTTGGCCGCCCGCAATCCACGTCGTCAGCCCCTGAATCAAGGTAGGCACCATGGCGGTGAGCATCGTTCCCAGTTGTTGTTGCACTTGCTCTTGGATAATCTCTGGAATCCGCGCCACTTGTGCCTTGAGTTCTTGAACCTCGCGCGACTGGCTTTCTGAGCTGGTCTTTCTCTCCTTTCACCCACCAGCGGTATAGTATGACGACAATTTTGTGGACAAGCCTTTGCCGGCCACACGACCAGCTGACGACGGCTTACTGAGCTTATCCTTGTTTTTCATTACATTCAACGCCCTATTTAGAGTGCTGTCCCAAGCAAGGGAGCTCTGAGATGACCCCGCGCTACTGCTTTCAGTCTCCTGCGGAAGGAATGTGAACCATTTAGAAATTTGGCTTCATTAATTAGAATGCAACCATATGGAGCTAATTACGCGGGGGTGTATTCCTTACCAGAACAAGCTCAAGCGCCCTGGTCTTCGGATCCGTGGTAAGCTCTTTTGTTACCGGGTCCTCCTTGTACCGGGCCCTGACAAAGTTCCTGGTCTGCTTGTCATGGTATTTCTCGAAGCGGGGCAGTAGGCCTTGCTCGGCACGCTCCGCGTCCTCCTTGTCCCATATAGGCTCCGCCACTCTGTAACCGTCGGGACCGAGTTGGTGGACCCCTAAGTTCAACTCCCGCATTTCTTTCCCCCATTGACTTGATTCCACGGTTGCGCTGCTCTCGCACTTGATCTTGAACTCCTTGTAGTCATCTTCGCTGTTCGAAGGATATTCCGCCTTGATCTTCTCATAACTATCACCTTTGTCAATCATTCTCTTCACCGTGCTTCTCCAAGTAGACAGGGACGTGCTCATCCTCGTGAGGGTGGCACTGTTCACTTTATTCCCTGAGAGGCGTGTGTTTGCAAAGTCAGCGGGGAACTTGTATCATTCGTGCAGCTTCGTGAAGAGGAGGTTGCGCAAATTCCCTTGGTCTTTATGCCTTAGGTGCTCGGTGTTGATCGAGACGGTGCTCCGGAGAATGCACTCGAGCTGAACCGAGTACCCCTTGACTAATTCTTTGGGCGCCGTCGGATGCCCGTCGGAGTTCACTTTAGTAAATTCCTCCTTGACGATGCCGAGCACGTTCGGGTGCCGGTCCTTCCGTTGCCTCTTCGGTTGGCTGCCATCTGTGCGTCCGCCGCCATCATCAGCATCCTCGGCGGCACCATCAGTGGTGTCATCCCCGACGCCACTATGGGTTGTGTAGTCAGGATCGGTGTCTTCCGTGGCGTCCTCATAGCGGTGAGGTTCTTCCTCCATCTCTTGCGACAGCTCCCAGAATTGCTTGCCGCCCGAACCACCGGCCTCATCATTGTGGGCCATGTTTTGCTCTAAATAGGAAAAAAAGGTTGGTCAAAAAGTTGGTTATTGTCAAGGAACAAGATCATGGTCTCATCATTTAGGGTTTGTCGACACCGAGGCATCCTAAAAGCTAAGCTTTTATCATTTAGGGTTTGTCGACGCCGAGGCACCCTAAAAGCCTACGCTTTCATCATTTAGGTTCTTATCGACACCGAGGCACCCTAAAAGCCAAGGTTTTATAATTTATGGTTTGTCGACGCCGAGACACCCTAAAAGCTAAGCTGGGAAGGAGAATTCGAAGTTGGGCCTAATCACTTGGCTCTATTGCCACCTATGGTTTAATGTAGCAAGAATAAAGGGGCAGTTGATCCTACTTAATTAAGTACTAAGACCCCGGCCCATGCATTAGTCACAAGTACCCCATATGTCCTATTTTTAGCAAAGTCATGCTAAAATTCACGGAAAATTTCAGCATGACCTTTGCTGAAAATAGGACATGTGGAGTACCCGAATTTGCCGGAACGAAAGTTAATCGACATTCCAGCTAACTCCAGGGCCTCTCGGGGTACCTGCAAAATCATCACGACATGATGGTCGGAGACAAAACCCAGCAAACTAGCAAAGTTACTGACGTGTTTACAGAAATTGTTTTCTGTAAAAGATGATCATCATCTTTACAAGTCTTTCTCAATGTGATCACAAGTAATTCAGAGGCATCACAAGTAATTCAGAGCATCACAAGCATTAGTAGTTTAGTACATGAACAAGTTTTACAAAGCACATCAATATGTACTGTATTTCATTGTGGAGTGATATACAGTATGTTACAGCAAAGAAACAGCTTAATCCATGCCTCAGCTTATCAACAGTCATTACTTGTCAAATACAGAAGAAGGAACAATTTATTTGTGACATAGTTACAAATGATGACAGAATAAAGAAACACCCTGCACTAGCCTAAAAACAAGTGAAGTTTCACCCATATAAGAACAAGTGAATTCTAGTCACATTGACACTCCTGGTTTTCTACAAACACCAAGTACTAGGGCACACAAAAGTTCTGAAATTTGTGTGCCTAACTGAATTAACTGAATTTTCAGTAACCGAATAAACTGAATTTTCAAAACTGCAAGAAGCCATTTAAAAAAATCCTCTCATCTCATATGAGGAGATTTAATCCTAAGACTAATAGTTTGTTGTGCAGTACAGCTACAGTGATGCCCTGTCCATTTGTCCCTCCCCAACTAGATACTAGAGTAGCACTGTTGATGCCCTGTTCTTGCTGAACTTTATGACAGTATATACAACACCTCTTAAGCCAAAACAACTTTGTAAAAGCCAAATGCAACTTGTTGAGCTAATTTTGTGCAGAACTCCTTGAGGAACTAGCAGCAAGGAGTGGCTAGAACTACAAACAGTGGCTAGAACTGCAGATTTACAAATTAAAGGACACAAACTCAAGCAAGCTTCCTACGCACTACTGGCAGTGGCAGGCAGGCAGGAATGGGGTTTTCGGCCGATCCTTCTTATTTTGGGCGGGGGTCTCGGGCCACAAGCCCACAAAAGGGGCCAGATTTTGTGTTGCCGCGGTTTCCGCCGCTCAACAGCACTCCGGTTCGGAGATTCTGCTAGGGTTTTTTTAGCACCGACCAAAATCAACATCATCTGACTGATTGAAAGAAACTACAAAGTGCAGACATATGTTAGATTAAATGTATGAACAGGGAGTGCCACGGAAATTCTGGGATGTGGATTCCATCTGGCCATGGGTTGCTGCTGCTGTTGAAAAAAACTACAGATTTGGTGCCCTGGGGTACATACTTCTGGTACTATAAGTAAGTAGGATGCACATTTTGATCTGCACTTATACATAGCAGGAGGGTGTCACTCACAGACACAGTGCTGCTGCAGATATATGCAACTCCCTAGAACCACCTGAACCCCCAACGGGAGGGGAGGGCACGGGAGGGGACTAGCTGCCATGCCAAATCAAACAAGGTTGTTTCATTTATGTGTAGTGTTCCTTTTAGTTGTGTGGATGGCTACCAAAGTGCGTGCTCGCGCAACACATCATGTGCCAAGATTCGGCTTAAGAGTGTAGGAAGAGAAAACATGCATGTTGTGCGGCTTACACTAGCTACATCTCAACTTCTCTACTGCCATCTGGGGAAGTGATTACGTGTGTTAATTTCAGTTTTGTTTATGACTGCCAAATTGTACTGCTTGAAATGGGCTAAGTGATTACTCACTCTCACTATTGTAGTGCACGCAAACACATTGCATGGCTCGATGAGGGTTAAGAGCGTAGGCAGCATGCACGTTGTTTGTGTCGATCCAACAAAGGGGGCGGGCGGCGGGGCGGAGCTGAATTCTACACGGCGCTGGGTGGAAGGGGGAGAGGGAGGGGATGGGCAGACTACCTGGCCTCCTGGTCCTCGCAGATGGTGGCAAGGGTGTGGATGAGGAGATGAGGGTTGGCCTCCTGCTCGACGACGCGGGAGATGAGGGCCTGCGCGCGGTCCAGCAGCGCGTCCTCCGCGGCCTTCTACTCCGAGTCAGCCGCCTCCGTCTCCTCCTCCTCCTCGTCCTCCTCCTGGTCCTCCTCCTCCGGTTCGGGGCGCGGGGGCGGCGGCGCGGGGGAGCTGCAGTGGTGGGGGCGCGGGGGAGCTGCAGTGGTGGGGGGCGCGGGGGCGCGAGGGCGGCGGGGGTCGGGGCGGCGGCGTCGTGGGTCGGGGCAGCGGGTGGATCTGGCGAGGGAGAGAGACGAAGGGATCTGGCGAGGGAGAGGGAGGAATTAGCTGGGGGGAAGATTACTAATGGCGCATCCCACGATGGTGCGCCATTAGTATGTTCTTTTTTAGATAGCAATGGCGCACCCCCAAGCGGTGCGCCATTAGTAATCTTTTTTTAGATAGCAATGGTGTACCAGCCAGAGGTGCGCCATAAGTATTTTTCTTAATTATTTTTTGTTGCATCTAATATTTTTTTAGAAAATGAATGTAAATATGAAACAATAATATTTTTTATAAAAACAGTAATATTTTTTTAAAAAATATCATCAAATTTGTTATTTGAAAATATTTATGAATATGAAAAAATATCATCAAATTTATTATTTGAAAATATCATCAAATTTGTTATTTGAAAATATAATCAAATTTGTTTTTTTTTGTAATTTTAGTTGCATTCATTTGTGACGGTGGAGCGGGGAGGGTGCGGGGAAGGGTGCGGGGGGTCGGCGGCAGCGATGGAGCGGGGGAGGGTGCGGGGGGTCGTCGGCGGTGGTGGAGCGGGGGAGGGTGCAGGGGGTCGGCGGCGGCGGTGGAGCGGGGGAGGGTGTGGTGGGTCGTCGACGGCGGTCGGTGGAGCTGGGGAGAGGGTGCGGGGGGTGCTCGGTGGCGAGGGGGATCTGGCGAGGTGGGATAGCGATCGAGATGGAGGGGGATCGAGATCGAGTGTCCTCATGAATATTCAATATTTTTTCATACTGAATATGAAAAAATATCATCAAATTTGAAAAAATATTCATGAATTCAAAAAGTGCCCATGAAATTTAAAAATATTCATGAGTTCAAAAAGTGCCCATGAAATACAATCGAGAAATGAAGGCTACAATTTAAATACAATCGACCATAGCTAGCTATCTGTTCACAATCTTCTTGCCCTTATTTTTCGTAAATGGAGTTCTTCTCTTGAACGGACGTCCTTTAGGTAGGGTGGTCCTGCTTCTTCTTGTGGTGTATGCTGATACTTCATCGTCGTCGTCATGTTCCATCTTCGGGTCGCCGTACTTGTCGAAGTCTTGCTCATTGGCGACTCCATCCATTCCGATGATCTTCCTTTTGCCTCTCCTCACGACAACACGACTGGGCTTTGGCGGGTCGGTAATGAAGAAGCATTAGTCCACTTGGGAAGCCAGTACCCATGGCTCATTTTTCACGGTGACGTTTGCGCCCGCGGTCTTGGATTTGGCTTCGGGTATAACCATGGTGGTGAAATACCGGTCTTCTTTTATGACGCTCTTGTCCCATCTGACAAGGAACATCGGGACCTTCTCTCCAGCGTAGCTTAGCTCCCATACTTCCTCGATCCTTCCGTAGTATCTGTCCTTGTCGTTACCGGTGTAGGATTCCATCGTTACCCCGGAGTTCTGATAACCATCGCTCTTCATGTCCTTTCCCTCGGTGTAGAATGTGTAGCCGTTGATATCGTACGCCTCATACGTCATCAGGTTGTGCTCGGCGCCCTGTGACAAGGCGAATATGAGTTGTTCTTCCACGGAAGAATCCTCATGTAAAGGGTACGACAGAAGCTTCTGCTTGAACCAACGCGTGAAACATGAGTTGTGCTCTTTGATTATATCTTCGTCCGTCCTCTGTTGGCCTCGGTCATTGTACGTCTTCTCAATAAAGGTTTTGTGCTCTACCACCCAAGGATTGACCACGTCTATGTGTTGTAGCGCGACTAGGTTTTCTCTTTCAAAGTCGGTGAGTCTACCCTCGAAGTCGACATGCATTTCGCGGCGACCCTCACGATGACCACATCCAGCGAGCCTGCCGAGGTGCCTGTTGATGGGCAGAACAATGGGGTTCTCGATGCCTAGATAATTCATGCAGTAGGAGATGCACTCTTCGGTCAGAAAGCCCCTGGCTATGCTTCCCTCTGGACGTGACATGTTGCGAACGTATCCTTTGATGACACCATTCATCCTTTCGAACGGCATCATGCTGTGCAGGAATGTCGGCCCGAGTTGGATGATATCCTCCGCGATATGGACCAGCAGATGCACCATAACGTCGAAGAATGCGGGCGGGAAGTACATCTCAAGCTCGCATAGTATCACCACGATCCCTTCCTGTAGCCTTCTGAGTTGCCTCACGCCAACCGACTTCCGAGAGATGACGTCAAAAAAGTTGCGTAGGCCAAATAGCGTTTCACGGACGTGCGCGTCCATGATCCCATGGGTTGCAACTGGAAGTATCTGCATCATCAGCACGTGACAGTCGTGAGACTTCATCCCGCTGAACTTCTGCTTCGCTGGGTCTAGGTATCTGCTTAGCTTCCCCGCGTAACCGTAAGGAAGTTTTACTCCTACGAGGCAGGTGAAAAACTGATCGGTCTCCTCGTGACTTAGAGTGAAGCACGTGGGAGGGTAGTCATTTCCGTACTTCTTGGCCTTTTTGCCTTTGTGACGACTTTCCGTGTCCTGCTTCGCATCATCATCATCATCATCATCATTAGCGTGAAGCTCCCCCCTAATGCCCATTGATTTCAAGTCTTCCCTTGCTTTCGGACCATCTTTGGTCCTCTCTGGCATGTTGAGCAGGGTACCAAGCAGACTCTCGCACACATTCTTCGTGATATGCATGACATCAAGGCTGTGAGGCACATGGTGGATCTTCCAGTACGGCAAGTCCCAGAAAACAGACCTCGTTTTCCATACCTTCAGCAGCGGCTCTAGCGCCTTTCGCTTCTTTCCCGGCTCTGGCGCCTTTCGCTTCTTTCCCGGCAGTGGGCAATCTTTCCAATTTTTCAACAGCTCGTCTATTTCCTCGCCGTTCCTCATATGCGGGCGCCTTCGGGGTTCGGTTTCACCATCGAACAGATCCTTGCATTTCCTCCACGGGTCATCATCGCGAAGCCACCTTCGATGTCCCATGAACACAGTTTTCGAAGACCCGGGATCTCTATCTAGCTGGCGATACGTTGTGTCATCCATGCACCTGACGCATCCAGAAAATCCGTGGACCACCTGCCCGCGAGATATCCATAACCGAGATAGTCGTGCACTGTTGTGAGCAGTGCGGCTCTCATAGGGAAATATTCTTTCGCTGCAGCGTCCCACGTATTGGCTGGAGTTTTCCACAGCGTGTCTAGCTCCTCTTTCAGCAGCCCCAGATACAGATTGATGTCATTCCCTGGTTGTTTCGGCCCTTCAAATTAGCATACTCATGTGAATGTACTTCCTCTTCATGCACAACCAGGGGAAGGTTGTACATCCACACAAACATAGGCCAGGTGCTATGTGTGCTTCTCTGGCTGCCAAATGGATTGACTCCATCGGTGCTCGCGCCCAGCACGATGTTCCTTGGATCCTTCCCAAATTCTGGGTGTTCGAAGTTCAACGCTTGCCACTGGCTCCCATTGTTAGGGTGACTCAGCATCTTGTCTTTTTTATTTATCTCCAGATCATTTGCATCATCTTCTTGCTTCTTCTCCTCCCTATCCGCATGCCAACGCAGGAGCTTTGCTACCTTAGGGTCCGCGAAATACCGCTGCAGACAAGGAGTGATCGGAAATTACCACACCACTTTTCGAGGAGCTTTCTTCCTCTTCTTGTATCGAGTGACGCCGCACACCGGACATATGGTAGACTCCGCATGCTCGTCCCGATAAATTATGCAATTTTTCATGCACACATGGTATTTCACGTGCGGTAAATCCAGAGGACACACGATTATCTTCACCTCCTCAAAACTGGTCGGGCACTTGTTCCCCTTGGGAAGACGTTCGTGCCAGAATGACATGTTCTCGTCGAAGCATGCATCGGTCATTTTGTGTTTTACCTTCATCTCCAGAGCCATGAGTGTTACTTTCAGGCAGGTATCCTCGGGCCTGCATCCTTCATACAATGGAGTAACCGCGTCTATCTCTAGTTGATCCAGCTTGGCTTTCTCTCGGGCGGCAGCTCTTGCGTTATCCGTCTGCTTGAGAAGCAGCTCTTGAATATGAGGGTCCTGCACCCAGCCCATCGATGGTCCATCGTCGTCTTCTCCGGCATCTTCATCTTCATGATCATGCCCTTCGTCTGCTCTGTCATCTTCCTCATCATCATGCCATGCATCTTCTACATGATGACTGTGTACAGCAACACCGTCGTGATCATGTCCTGGAGATTCTTCGTCTTCTCGTCCGCCTGAGCCGCGGTGGTTGTCTTGTTGCCCTTCCTCATTTCTTGCCCGGCCCCCATGGACGACTTCATAGTCATCTTCATCACCTTGCCACCAATAGCCATCCATGAAACCACGCAAGAGCAGGTGGTCCTGCGCCTGCCCAGAATCCGGGTCCGCAATAAGGCTCTTTAGCTTGCATCTTCGACACAGACATCTTATCTCCATCTCGTTCTTTTGAAGCATCTCGGCCTTCGTGGAGCTCAAAAACCTATTCATGATGCCTTCGGTCATTGTGCGGACCATGGTCGCCTGCGGAGTAGAGCAAAACGATATTTTAGAACCAAGAAAAAATTTGGCATGACTTTGCCTAAAAATAGGACCAAAAAGAATGCATAGTGCCAAAATTCTCGCCGAAACGGAAATGAATCAACATCCCGGCAAAATATTGGCAACTATCGCATTTCAAATACCGGTACCTGCAAACACAAACATATATGCAACACCACAAACATATGCAACACCACAAACATACATAGATCTAGCTAGGCCATAAAAAGTGCATGTGCACGTTGTTGGAGGGAGAAAAAAGTAGATCTACAACATAAAGATAGCTTCCCCCTTACTTACCTATCAAAAAGGTAATTTAACCACTTAATTTGGATGAATCTATGGTGCAAATGAGGTGAGGAGGAGGAGGCAGCCGAGACAAGCATGCAGGAGGAGGTGGAGAGAATGAAGTGGGGAAAGTGATTGCGTAGGTGTGGCTGTCCAAAATATCTAGCTGGTCCTAGGTTACTAATGGCGCACCACCTACAAATGCGCCATTAGTAACCCTGGTTACTAATGGCGCACCTGCTGGTGGTGTGCCATTAGTAGTTTTGCAAAAAAATATACTAATGGCGCACCAGGGCACAGTGCGCCATTACTAGTTTAAACTAGTAATGGTGCACTGTGCCCTGGTGCGCCATTAGTAGTTTTGCAAAAAAAAATATAGTAGTGGCGCACTGAGTGGCTGGTGCGCCATTACTAGTTAAAACTAGTAATGGCGCACTGTGCCCTGGTGCGCCATTAGTATTTTTGGAAAAAAATTGTTACTAGTGGCGCACCGTGTGTCTGGTGCACCATTAGTGTCTATCACACTAATGGCGCACCGACACATGGTGCGCCACTGCTATATAGTAGTGGCGCACCACATGTATGGTGCGCCATTAGTGGCCATATCATCTATAGCCCTTTTCCTAGTAGTGTAGGCGAGTGCACCATCATATTAGAAGCGGTGGCATCGCAGGATCTCTGGATATGGCATTCTTTCTTCGGCATGGCAGGTTCTCACAATGATATCAACGTGCTGCAATGTTCTCCAGTCTTCGCGAGGCTTGCAGAAGGCCGCTCCCCAGCTGTCAACTTTGAGATCAACGGCCACCAGTACAACAAAGGATACTATCTAGGTGATGGTATATATCCTCAGTGGTCAACTTTTGTGAAGCCAATCTCGAAGCCCCAAGGTGAGAAGAGAAAGAGATTTGCCCAAATGCAAGAGAGTGATAGAAAGGATGTGGAACGTGCTTTTGGTGTGCTTCAATCCCGATGGGGCATCGTTTGATACCCTGCACTGTCATGGGATGAAAGGAAGCTTTGGGAGGTGATGACTGCTTGTGTGATCATGCACAACATGATCGTCAAGGACGAGCGTGATGACAGTATCTTCGACCAAGGATTTGATTTTCAAGGTGACAATGTTGAGCCCCTGCACCAAGAACCGGCCACGTTTGATGAGTTCTGCTAGTTCCATCGTGAGCTGCGTGATTGGCACACTCATAAGGCTCTTCAAAATGACTTGGTTGAGCACGTGTGGGAGCATATTGGCAACGGATAGATGTATTGGTTCGTTTTATGTTCATTTAAGGCAATTTCGATTTGGTTGTAAGACTATCTTTATTAGAGACAATTTCGATTGGGTTGTAAAACTATTTTAATTTTCAAAAAATTAATATTTGGACGTGCAAATTTGTTTTCATATGAAAATATGGGCATTTCTAGGCCCTGGCGGACGAGATGGGGCAAACGTATGCGGTCGCGCGCTGGGCGCACGGCCACCGCATCCCAGGACAGGCCTAGACACGACCCCATTGCCCTACCCAAACGGACCGAATCCGGACAAACGGACGTCCGTTTGGGGTCGCGCGGTGGAGTTGGCCTAAAGGAGGAGGGGAGCTCGTCCCGAAAACACCGAGGTAAATATGACGGTACATATTTGCTCTTGTCTGAATATCACGACCGAGGCCTTAAGGGCAACTCCAACGGGCCGACCCAAACGGACATCGATTTTGTCCGCTTTTTGTCCGTTTGGATCGCCCGTCCGCGCGTCCGCGTCCGCTTTTTCAATCGGGTCGGTCGGTGAACCCAACGGGAGGCGGATGCATTTTGTGCATGTCCGTCCTGGCATTTTGTCAAACACATAGCAGGCAGCGACGCCGGTGCACGTCGGGACGAGCTGCACCCACGCGAGCACGGCTCGGCACAGCGGGGCGGCACGCATGGCGGCTAGACATGGAGGGGCGCCTGGCAGGCGCGACCACCTGCTCCAGCAGCACCGGCCGGGCACGAGGCGAGTCCAGCGGTCGAGCCACAATGCAGAGGCGGCCGGGCGCGCGAGCTCCAACGAGGAGACGTGCGAGCGGGGCGGCATGGCAGGGGCGTGAGAGGAGGCAGGGCGAGCGCGGCTCGATGAGCATAGCAAGCATGGCAGCTCGGCGCGGTTTCCATGGCGCAGCTGGGCGCGGCAAGCTCCAACGCACGAGACAAGACAGGCGAGCGCGGCTCGGAGAGCACATCAAGCATGGCGGCTCAACGCAGCTGGGCGCGGCGAGATCCAACACGCGAGACGAGGCAGGGCGGCGCAACTCGGCACGGCGGGGGCGGCACGCATGGTGGATAGACGCAGCGACCATGGCTCCAACACGCGAGCGGCGAGGCGGTCGGGCGCGCGAGCTAGTCCGCTATCACCAGCCACCGGCCGGCTAGCATGCGCGCAGCTAGCAAGCACGCACAACTAGCTAGCTAGCTAACTAGCACGCATGCGACGGGCAGCTAGCTAGCAAGGGCGCACCCATGGTGAGCACAAATGGCGGCCCCGCACTGGGGAAGCAGGACGTCGGCGTTGGCCCAGCTACGGCGCTTCTCTGGCGCTGCCCCGGCTCTAGCCATGCTCCAGCTCTTGAATGGGCTAGGTAGGTGGGTTGGAGAGAGAGAGGAAAAGGAGGAGAGAGATGGGATGGGATGGGTGGGTGGATGGCAAGTGGGCCAAGTAGGAAAATGCAGCGGGAAGAGGCGGACGGAGATGACACAGAAAGTGTCCGCTTTGTGTCCGCCTGTGACCCAAATGTGTCCCAAATTTGGGATGGAAATGGGTCTGAGCGGACATGAAACGGACAGCAGGCGAACGCTATGTCCGTTTGGGTCGCCCCATTGGGCCAACTTTTATGTCCGGATGACCCAAACGGACAAAATGGGTCGCCCCATTGGAGTTGCTCTAAGTGACAAGTATCTAGGACTGCCTGCCACTCTTGGACTTGATAAAAGTGACAATTTTCAATATTTAATAGATCGGTTAATTATGAAGCTTACGGGGTGGAAGGAGAAGTGTCTCTCTTCAGGAGGGAAATAAGTTCTTATTAAGTCTGTCGCTCAAGCAATACCAACTTATGCGATGTCAGTCTTTCAAATTCTTAAGAAAATTCGTAAAGGAATCACAGATGCGATATCTCGTTTATGGTGGGTGTCGGATATCGGGTTCCGGCAAAACCCTTAAGGTTCGAACTCTGGGGTGCGCGCGGAGATCTTCCCCCTACCGATCCATGTCCCAACGCCTCGCTGAGAATCTAAGCTAAACAATGAACAACACAAGGGACACAAGATTTATACTGGTTCGGGCCACCGTTG
The DNA here is from genome assembly GCF_018294505.1 of Triticum aestivum. Lineage (NCBI taxonomy): Eukaryota > Viridiplantae > Streptophyta > Magnoliopsida > Poales > Poaceae > Triticum > Triticum aestivum. The sequence goes on along the minus strand of NC_057798.1, from coordinate 609,991,623 downwards.
TGGTGTAATACCCTACTCCAGTGTGTGGTGTGGTGGATTGTCTCAGGGGCTGATGATGAACAGTACAGGGGAAGAACAGCCACGCGAGAGGTGTTCTTGTGGTGGTGGTTCTCTTGAAAAGGATTCGATCCCCTACTACTGTGGTGGCTATCTCTATATATAGAGGCCCTGGTCCTCTTCCCAAATATTGAGCGGGAAGGGCGCCAACAACGGCCATTTTGAAGGGGAACATCTAGTACAAGTTATCCTGACTAAAGTTGGTCTTCAGCTGCCAAAGGCACTGGCGATGACGCCGTCTTGGGCTCCACGATGACCTCCGTCCTGCCGCTGTGCTGGTCTTGGTCTCGTTGCACCGGAACAGTAACCTTTGCCTGATGCCTCGGTACTCCACGCCTGTGTTTGCCCCCTTTGCACCAAAGAGGAAACAAGGACATTGCGCAGGCCGGCGCCCGCCTGGTCTCGACGTCATGGCTTGCGTCACGAGCACCTCGCGAGGTACCCTTGCCTTGATCTCTCCGCCTCCTCGCGAGCCTTCCTGGTGAGGCCGTTCCTGAGGAAGCCTTTCGTCGTCCGCCCCGCGAGGCTTGGCCCCTCGCGAGGGTCTTGAGCTTGAGTTGATGAAGATGGGCCGTACTGGCCACCACTTGAGGCACGCCGTAGGTTGCAGGCAAGCAAGTCTGGGGACCCCCATTCCCAGAACACCGACGGTAGCCCCCGGGCCCAAGGCGCGCTCGGACTTGGCTTAGCAGAGAAGCGAAGGGGTAAGTGTGGAGTGCCGCGTGGCGGAAGCTCACGTAGGTCTTGAGCGCGAGTATGAAGAGAGGTTGGAGCTGATCGAGGCCGAGGCCGCAGGCAGGACTGCTGCTCTCAGGACCAAGCTGACTGAAGCAACGCAACGTGCTGAGGCCACCGCGACTGCCTTAAGCACGGCGCAGGCTGAGCTGGCCTCCTCCACGCCGAGTTGCTTCTTCTCCAACGGAGGGTTGATGATGCTGAGTCTGTTGCGTGGCGGAACGAAGATGAGATTCGCCAGCTGCAGACGCTGGAGCACATGCATGGCCCCATGCTCCGAACACTCAGGGAGAAGGCCAACGCAGCCTTGGGCAACATCTGCGAAGCGGCTGCTAAGGAGCCTCACGTGACCAACTACGCCGGCAATCTCCAGTTCTTCACTGACGTGGTGACGCATCTGGAGAGTCGCTCTGAGAGGGACCGCCAGCTTGTCGAGGAGAGGAGCCGCGACCTGCTCGCACGGGCCTTCTCCCGTGTCTTCAGCCATCTTCAGAACATCGACCCTCTCTTTGACTTCGACGCCGCCATCGCGCCGGTACCCGAGGCCATCCGGGGCGACCTGGCGCGGTGGGTGGAGGACAACGTGGATGAACTTTTCCGGGCCTTCACCTCTGATGATGTCGGGGTAGTTGTTGCTGCTGATGAAGGCTACGTGGTGGACGGCGGCGAAGACGGTGCCAACGACGGCGAGGGTGAGGCCAGCGACGGCGATAGTGGTGCCAGCGACGCTTCCGGAGGCGACCAAGGGGATGCGATGAGCGATATGTCTGATTGATCATGTGCCCCCCTGCTGTTTATCCTGCGCAGAAAAAAGCTCGGGTGTGGCCCTGAAGGTTGTAAGAGCATTTTGGGAGGGGAAGCCCCTCATGCAAAAAGGATTGTTATCCATGCATCGTTAAGGACGGTCCGAATGGGCGCCCGTACGATGTTATGGGCCTTGCGATGAGTTCGTTGCTGTGATTTTACCTTTACCTTAGGCGAGCTTCAAGTAGGCTTGTGGCGACTCTCCGAGTGTCCCTTGGGAGGCATGTTGACCATGCGGCAAGAGCCTTGCGAGGGCGAGCGCTGGCTGCGAGAGGGCATGCATGTGAGTGCTGGGCCCAGCCCCACCCGCGAGAGGCTCGCAAAGGGGAGGCAGCTGGTGCAAATTTCAACTTGAGCAGAAACCATAATAGGAGAAAACACGCGAACAAGACAAGACGCGCCTCCCCGCATACGCAAACACAAATTAAACTTCAACTTAGATTCGAAACGAGAAAGCTTGTCCACACAAAAGGAAGCAAAAGCAAAAGGCCACGTCCGGCACCTAGTCTAGTCTTCGACATCTTCTCACCAGCGCGGAGCTAAGTGCTGCCACTAGGCGTGGGAGGGAGCCCCCGAGGCCCGAGGGCGGCTCTCCGGAGACTCCGGGGCGTGTACAGCCCCAACTCATTATTACATGAGAGTGTCACGGGAGGTGAGCTTCACAGGCACTGGGCCTTCTTCACAGGAACCGGCCTTGCTTCATATCGCCAGATGAGAGCCCCGCCTTGCGCCACCCTTGACGACCATTGAGGGCGACCGGAAACCAAGACGACGCCAATGGGGAAAAGGGGACACCAGCGGTTCCCCCGACGACCACGGGTCCTCTGCCGGGAGCAGGCCTCGCGGCACCTCCCCGACAGAGGGCCTACCTCCGAGGAACACCTTGCTCCGCGCGTCGTGGGGAGGGACCTAGCTCCCGGCCCCTGATACGTCTCCAACGTATCTACTTTTCCAAACACTTTTGCCCTTGTTTTGGACTCTAACTTGCATGATTTGAATGAAACTAACCCGGATTGACGTTGTTTTCCGCAGAACTGGCATGATGTTGTTTTATGCGTAGAAAACAAAAGTTCTCAGAATGTCCTGAAAATCCTCGGAGGCAAGTTTCAGAAAATATAAAAAATACTGGAGAAAGAATCAAGAACAGGGGGCCCACACCCTGTCCACGAGGGTGGGGGCGCGCCCACGCCCTTGGGCGCGCCCCCTGTATCGTGGGCCCCCTGAAGCTCTGCAGACCTCAACTCCAACTCCATACATTCCGTCTCGCAGAGAAAAAAAATCAGAGAGTTTCATCATGTTTTACTATACGAAGCCGCCGCCAAGCCCTAATCTCTCCCGGGAGGGCTGATCTGGAGTTTGTTTGGGGCTCCGGAGAGGGGGATTCGTCGCCGTCGTCATCATCAACCATCCTCCAGCACCAATTTCATGATGCTCACCACCGTGCGTGAGTAATTCCATCGTAGGCTTGCTAGACGGTGATGGGTTGGATGAGATTTACCATGTAATCTAGTTAGTCTTGTTAGGATTTGATCCCTAGTATCCACTATGTTCTGAGATTGATGTTGCTATGACTTTGCTATGCTTAATGCTTGTCATTAGGGCCCGAGTGCCATGATTTCAGATCTGAACCTATTATGTTTTCATGAATATATGTGTGTTCTTGATCCTATCTTGCAAGTCTATAGTCACCTATTATGTGTTATGATTCGACAACCCCGAAGTGACAATAATCGGGATACTTCTCGGTGATGACCTAGTTTGAGGAGTTCATGTATTCACTATGTGCTAATGCTTTGTTCCGGTTCTCTATTAAAAGGAGGCCTTAATATCCCTTAGTTTCCGTAAGGACCCCGCTGCCACGGGGGGGTAGGACAAAAGATGTCATGCAAGTTCTTTTCCATAAGCACGTACGACTATATTCGGAATAGATGCCTACATAACATTGATGAATTGGAGCTAGTTCTGTGTCACCCTATGTTATAGCTATTACATGAGGAATCGCATCCGACATAATTATCCATCACTGATCCAATGCCTACGAGCTTTTCACATCTTGTGCTTTGCTTATTTACTTTTCCGTTGCTATTGTTACAATTACTACAAAACCCAAAAATATTACTTTTGCCACTGTTACCTTTATTATCATACTACTTTGCTACTAAATACTTTGCTGCAGATACTAAGTTATCCAAGTGTGGTTGAATTGACAACTCAACTGCTAATACTCAATAATATTCTTTCGCTCCCCTTATGTCGAATCAATAAATTTGGGTTGAATACTTTACCCTCGAAAGTTGTTGCGATCCCCTACACTTGTGGGTTATCAAGACTAATTTCTGGCGCCGTTGCCGGGGAGCATAGCTCTATTCTTTGAGTCACTTGGGATTTATATCTGTTGATCACTATGAAGAACTTGAAAGACGAAAGAAGCAAGATTTTTCCCTCAAATACGAGGGGAGGTAAGGAACTGCCATCTAGCTCTACACTAGATTTTCCTTTTGTTATGAGTAAGTTTGCGACACCTAAACCTGCTACTGCTATGAATTCTGATATGTCGCATGTTATTGATGATGCCACTTCTGCTATGCATGATACTTATGATGAAACTACTTCTGTGTGTGATACCACTTTGCCATTAGGTGAATTTCTTGATGAACAACTTGCTAGGGTTAGAGAGAATGAAATTATTGAAGATGATATTATTGATGATAGTGATGATGAAAGTTCTCCCCCTGATTATGAATTACCTGTTGTTCCTGAGGGTTATGTTATGAATGAGGAAGCTGCTAGAGCTATCTTTGCTTGTAAAGATAGATATGATCTTAAGAAATTATTAGCTAAATGGAAGCAGCAGTCTCTTAATGCTAGAATCAAACCTGACCCTGCTTTTGCTACTTCACATATCTGTGTTACTGATAAGGATTATGAATTCTCTGTTGATCCTAAGATTATTACTTTGGTTGAACCTGATCTTTTTTATGGCCTTGAATCTGAAACTGTTGTGGCACATCTTACCAAGTTGAATGATATAGCCACCCTGTTCACTAATGATGATAAATGTCGCTATTTCTATATCCTCAAGATATTTCCATTCTCATTAAAGGGTGATACTAAGACTTGGTTTAATTCTCTTGCTCCTGGTTGTGTGCGTAGTCCCCAGGATATGATTTATTACTTCTCTGCTAAATATTTCCCTGCCCATAAGAAACAAGCTGCCTTGCGGGAAATATATAATTTTGTGCAAATCGAAGAAGAGAGTCTCCCACAAGCTTGGGGGAGGCTTCTCCGATTACTTAATGCTTTTCCTGATCATCCTCTTAAGAAAAATGAAATACTTGATATCTTTTATAATGGACTAACCGATGCTTCCAAGGACTACTTGGATAGTTGTGTTGGTTGTGTTTTCAGGGAAAGAACATTCGACGAAGCTGAATTACTATTGAATAATATGTTGACTAATGAAAATAATTGGACTCTTCCTGAGCCAATTCCTGAGGCAATTCCTGAACCAATTGAGCCAACTCCTGAGCCTATTCCTAAACCCACTCCAAAGAAGAGAGGTGTTTTATTTCTCAGTCCTGAAGATATGCAAGAGGCAAAGAAATCAATGAAAGAAAAAGGTATAAAAGTTGAAGATGTTAAGAATTTACCTCCAATTGAAGAAATCCATGGTCTTAATATACCGCCTGTTGAAGAACCACATTGTCTTGATAACCCGACACAGGTAGTGAAGGTAAATTCTCTCTATAGATATGATAAGGTTGAAATCCCTTCTACTAAATTTCATAGCCCATGCTTAGATGAATTTGATGACTTTATGGCTAGACAAGAAAGTTTTAATGCTTATGTTGGTGGAGAATTAAAGAATAACACTTTCGAGATAGGACGCGTGAGTGATTATATGGCTAGAGTTAAAGGTGAACTTAAACTCGTTAGCAAATATGTGTCTATGGTTTCTACTCAAGCTGAGCAAGTACTTAAAGCTCAAAATGATTTGCTTGATGAATTAAATAATAAACCTGATTTTGTTGTTAGAGTGGCTACTAGAACTAGTAGAATGACTCAGGAACCTTTGTATCCTGAAGGCCACCCTAAGAGAATCGAGCAAGATTCTCAGTGAAACAATTTAGAGGCGCCTAGTTCTTCCAAAAAGAAGAAAAAGAAAAATGATAGGATTTTGCATGCTTCTAGTGAACCTGTTGTAGACACACCTGAGAATCCCAATGATATTTCTATTTCTGATGCTGAAACACAATCAGGTGATGAACATGAACCTAGTGATAATGTTAATGATAATGTTCATGCCGATGCTAAACCTAGCAAAAATAATGAAGTAGAAGTTGAACCTGTTGTTGATCTTGATAACCCACAATGAAAGAATCAACGTTATGATAAGAGAGATTTTGTTGCAAGGAAGCACGGTAGAGAAAGAGAACCATGGGTTCAGAAACCCATGCCCTTTCCTCCTAAACCATCCAAGACAAAGGATGATGAGGATTTTGAGCACTTTGCTGAAATGATTAGACCTATTTTCTTACGTGTGCGCTTAATTGATATGCTTAAAGTAAACCCTTATGCTAAGTATATGAAGGATATCATTACAAACAAAAGAAAGATACCGGAAGCTGAAATTTTCACCATGCTTGCTAATTACACTTTTAAGGGTGGAATACCAAAGAAACTTGGAGATCCGGGGGTACCAACTATACCATGCTCCATTAAAAGAAATTATGTCAAAACTGCTTTATGTGATCTTGGAGCCGGTGTTAGTGTTATGCCCCTCTCTTTATATCGTAGACTTGAATTGAATAAGTTGACACCTACTGAAATATCTTTACAAATGACTGATAAATCAACTGCTATACCTGTCGGTATTTGTGAGGATGTGCCTGTTGTGGTTGTAAATGTCACTATCTTAACGGACTTTTTTATTCTTGATATTCCCGAGGACGATAGTATGTCGATTATGCTTGGTAGACCTTTTTTGAATACTGCAGGGGCTGTTATTGATTGCAACAAAGGCAATGTCACTTTTCACATTAATGGTAATGAGCATACGGTACACTTTCCGAGGAAACAATCTCAAGTTCATAGCATCAATTCTATTGAAAAAGTTCCAACTATTATTATTGGAGGTTTTGAATTTCCTCTCCCTACTGTCAAGAAAAAATATGGTATTCTTATTGTTGGGGATGTTCATATCCCCGCTGAGTTAACTTAGTGTTATTCGAAATTTCTCCGGTTCCGTGTTATTCGGAATGAGTTTGTTAACAAGACTTGATCAACCTTGTTAGTGGATTCATTTTGATGATCATGAGATGGATGAAACTAGAAAGCACAACCTTTTGTACCCTCTTTTTACTTTCTGTTATTTAGATTATGTAAAGCAAAAATAGTATTATCCGTCTATTTTCTGAATTATCCGTGCAATAAAAAATATCCCGAAAATAAAAGTGCTCCAAATGCCCTGCAAATTTAGTATGATTTTTTATGGAATATTTGAGAATTTTAGGCACTAAAAACACTACAGGAGGGGCAAGCACCAGGCCACGAGAGTGGAGGGCGCGCTCACACCCACTGGGCGCGCCCCCTATCTCGTGGGCCCCTGGTGGCCCCCCTCCACTTATGCCAACACCCACACACTCCATCTTCTTCCCAAAAAATCCCCATCCAGCTCAAGCACGAGTTCTAGCTCATTTTGCTGCGATTTTCGATCTCCTTGCTCAAAGCTTCATTCACAAAACTGCTTTGGGACATTGTTGCTTGGTATGTGACTCCTCCATTGGTCCAATTAGTTTTTGTTATAGTGCTTTATTCATTGCAAATTTTTGCTGCATAGGTGACCCTGTTCTTGAGCTTGCATGTTAAATTTATGAGGTCCCAAGTAATTATAATGCATGATATAGGCTCTAGGCACTTATAGGAGTAGTTGTTATCAATCTTGTTTAGTTTTATTCACTTTTATTTTGAAGTTACTAAAATTTCAGAAATTTTTCAAAAAAAGAATTATGTCTAGGAGAATGTACCAAGGTAGTTCCTCAGTAAAGAAAGGACCCGGGATTGCTATACGTGAGCAAGACGTTGAACTACCGAGGGACGGAGAAGAACGAGCTTGTGAGAGGCCATCCGATGATTTTATGGTCGAAGCAGGCTTTAGGGAGGAATTTGACACATATGTGTGTAATGCCGATCTGGAGGACTTCTTACAAGATAAGTGTCCTCAGTACTATCAATTGACTGATTCATTTGTGTGAAGGTTTGAATATAAATGTACACGTAATTCTCCGAGTGTCCTATTTGATATCTATGATACATCTTATACCATGGACTTAGAGGATTTTACAACTGCTTGCAAACTTCCACAGTGGGGCAATATTAATGATCCCCACAAATTTGAATTTAGAGATTTCCTTGCTAGTATCACTGTGGGAGAATCTATGGATATTACACAAGCTACCATAGGGAGCATTCATTTTCTTGCTATACATTATTTTGCTCTTTTCATTGGTAGATGCATTAACGGTAAAGATGAAGCATGTCATATGTGTGTCCCTGATCTTTGTGTCCTCAAGAGTGCTGTGTTAGGTTGTAAAGATTATAACTTGGGGCAATAGTTGCATGTAGGTTGCATAAAAATGGTAGAGCTGGAGATTTATTTGGAGGAATTTATGCGACCCGTGTGGCTAATTATCTTGGTATAGACCCACGAGAGGGGGATATGATGTTGCCTCCTACTTATTTAGATTATGATGCTATGGCCCAACATCATTTTCTTAAGAGGAATGAACAATTCCTCCAGTATCGACTAATCTTTGACAGACATAGCATTATCCATGTTACTCTTCCTGCTCCTTCCCTTTTTGATTGCCAGGCAAAAGGAAGATATGTTGTTACCAGGGAGGAAGCAGCTGAACACGAGGGGAGAGCGGCGGCGGCTCGCCAACATGCCGCAGCTCAGGAGGCATTTGCTGCTGCATCTCAGTATGACCCAGTTACAACTACGGATATCAGCCAGGCTATCCTTGGCATTAGACCAACTTAGGCCAAAAGCCTAAGCTTGGGGGAGTATGTATTTCTCACCGACTTTACATTCATGTTCACACACTATTCTAGTCGTCGGTGCTCATACTCTTTCATTGTATTATCCATGCTAGTTTAATTTTCTTTTTCTAGTTTTCTTCTTGTGTATTTGATAAACCTTAAGAAAAACCAAAAAAAATAGTTAGTTTAATTTCCATGCTTGTAGTAGAGTTAAAATGAAAACCCAAATGGATTCCTCGTTCTTCTTTTTACTTGTTGGGAGCTTTCCCGTGTAAATAGTTTTATTTTCTTTTATTTCCTTTTGGGGGTCGAGAGTAGAAGACCATATTGAAAATGTTTAGTGGCTCTCATATGCATGATTTTTTTATTTAATTTAGAGCCCATATCACCTTGTCTTCTCTCTTGAGTTGAATGCTTGCAGATTCCAGCTTAGTCCAATGCACGTGCACTATTATTATTATACACATCATTCGGTCGTGCAAGTGAAAGGCAATAATGACGATATATGATGGACTGATTGAGATGAGAAAAGCTGGTATGAACTCGACCTCTCTTGTTTTTGTAAATATGACGAGTTCATCGTTCCTGATTCAGCTTATTATGAAGTAAACATATTTGCAATGACATTTAGAGATTATAGTTGCTTGTGACATGCTTGATTAGCTATGAGTTATAATGGTTTACCTTGCGTGCCAACATGTTATTAGAACGATTATGATGTGGTATGATGGGATGGTATCCTCCTTTGAATAAATTGAGTGACTCGACTTGGCACATGTTCACGCATGTAGTTGAACAAATCAACATAGCCTTCATGATATTTATGTTCATGGTGGATTATATTCTACTCATGTTTGTATTCAGTGTGAATTAATTCTAATGCGTGTTCATGACTGTTGTCGCTCTCTTAGTTGGTCGCTTCTCAGTCTTTTGCTAGCCTTCACCTGTACTAAGCGGGAATACTGCTTGTGCATCCAAACTCCTTAAACCCCAAAGTTGTTCCATATGAGTCCACCATACCTTCCTATATGCAGTATCTACCTGCCGTTCCAAGTAAATTTGTATGTGCCAAACTCCAAACCTTCAAATGAAATTCTGTTTTGTATGCTCTAGTAGCTCATGTTTCAACTAGGGCTGCCTATATCTTCTATGCTAGGTGGGTTATTCTCAAGAGGAGTGGACTCCGCTCCTCATTCACGAGAAAGGGCCGATAACCGGGATACCCAGTCCCATGATCCAAAAAGATCAAAGAAAATCAAAATAATTAAACAAAACTCCCCTAGGGCTGTTGTTAGTTGGACGCGCTCATTGTTTTGAGCAAGCCATGGATTGATGCTTGTTGGTGGTGGGGGAGTATAAACTTTTACCATTCTGTTTGGGAACTGCCTATAATGCATGTAGTATGGAAGATACAGCCATCTCATAGTTGTTGCATTGACAGTGAAAGTATGCTGCTCAAAATGTTATTCAATCTCTATTTTAAAATCGAGCTCTGGCACCTCTACAAATCCCTGCTTCCCTCTGCGAAGGGCCTATCTATTTACTTTTATGTTGAGTCATCACCTTCTTATTAAAAAGCAGCCGCTGGAGAGCACACTATCATTTCCATTCATTACTATTGGTTTATATTCGGTATGACTTGACTGGATCTCTTTTACCATGAATTACAATGTTTAGTCAGTCCTTGATCTTTAAAGGTGCTCTGCATTTATGTTTTGCAGTCTCAGAAAGGGCTAGCGAGATACCATTTTGTTATATCATGTTATGATTGTTTTGAGAAAGTGTTGTCATCCGAGTTTTATTATTATGGCTCGCTAGCTGATTATGCCATTGATATGAGTGATTGTGATACCTAAGTGTTATTGTGAGTATGGTTAGTTTATAATATTTGTTGAAACCTGAATGCTGGCTTTGCATGTTTACAACAAGAAGAGCAAACAGAGTTTGTAAAAGTTTTTCTTTATCACTTTCAATTCATCAACTGAATTGCTTGAGGACAAGCAAAGGTTTAATCTTGGGGGAGTTGTTATGTCTCCAACGTATCTACTTTTCCAAACACTTTTGCCCTTGTTTTGGACTCTAACTTGCATGATTTGAATGAAACTAACCCGGACTGACGTTGTTTTCAGCAGAACTGCCATGATGTTGTTTTATGTGTAGAAAACAAAAGTTCTCGAAATGTCCTGAAAATCCTCGGAGGCAAGTTTCGGAAAATATAAAAAATACTGGAGAAAGAATCAAGACCAGGGGGCCACACCCTGTCCACGAGGGTGGGGGCGCGCCCACCCCCCCTGGGCGCGCCCCCCTGTCTTGTGGGCCCCCTGAGGCTTTGCCGACCTCAACTCCAACTCCATATATTCCGTCTCGCGGAGAAAAAAATCAGAGAGGAAGTTTCATCACGGTTTATGATACAGAGCCGCCGCCAAGCCCTAATCTCTCTCGGGAGGGCTGATCTGGAGTCTGTTCGGGGCTCCGGAGAGGGGGATTTGTCACTGTCGTCATCATCAACCATCCTCCATCACCAATTTCATGATGCTCACCACCATGCGTGAGTAATTCCATCGTAGGCTTGCTGGACGGTGATGGGTTGGATGAGATTTACCATGTAATCAAGTTAGTCTTGTTAGGGTTTGATCCCTAGTATCCACTATGTTCTGAGATTGATGTTGCTATGACTTTGCTATGCTTAATGCTTGTCACTAGGGCCCAAGTGCCATGATTTTAGATCTGAACCTATTATGTTTTCATGAATATATGTGTGTTCTTGATCCTATCTTGCAAGTCTATAGTCACCTATTATGTGTTATGATCCGACAACCCCGAAGTGACAATAATCGGGATACTTCTCGGTGATGACCGTAGTTTGAGGAGTTCATGTATTCACTATGTGCTAATGCTTTGTTTCGGTTCTCTATCAAAAGGAGGCCTTAATATACCTTAGTTTCCGTAAGGACCCCGCTGCCATGGGAGGGTAGGACAAAAGATGTCATGCAAGTTCTTTTCCATAAGCACGCATGAGTATATTCGGAATACATGCCTACATTACATTGATGAATTGGAGCTAGTTCTGTGTCACCCTATGTTATAGCTATTACATGAGGAATCGCATCCGACATAATTATCCATCACTGATCCAATGCCTACGAGCTTTTCACATCTTGTGCTTCGCTTATTTACTTTTCCGTTGCTATTGTTACAATTACTACAAAACCCAAAAATATTACTTTTGCCACTGTTACCTTTATTATCATACTACTTTGCTACTAAATACTTTGCTGCAGATACTAAGTTATCCAGGTGTGGTTGAATTGACAACTCAACTGCTAATACTCAATAATATTCTTTGGCTCCCCTTATGTCGAATCAATAAATTTGGGATGAATACTTTACCCTCGAAAGCTGTTGCGATCCCCTACACTTGTGGGTTATCAGCCCCTCTCCTGCAGCCCCAGTGCCCTCCTCCTGAGGGGAGGGGACCTGCCGCACTGGGGCATCCTTCTGCTGCGGTGACCTGGACTTCCTGTGACCCATGGTTAGCATAAGCTTGCTCCTGTGGAATAAGCGGTACCCGATAACTGCTTCCGCCGGTGCGGTTGGCGAGGCTTCCTTGAGGCTCCTGAAAGGGCTCGGCTTTTGGCGTCTCTTCTTCCCAGCATGGCCCAACGAACGAGCCGTGGTCTTCTTCTAGTGCGTACTCCCGATCCACCATGTGGGGCACATAGGCCTCCGGGGTCGCCGCCCCAAAGGCCTCGCCGTAGTGCCCCACGCTCCACGCGGTTTGGCTCGAAGCACCATTTTGCGGGTGGTAGGGCGGCAGCCCGCCCGGGCCGTAGGCAGTGATGCGCACGCCTTCACTTACCAGGGGCGGTGCTGGTGCAGCTTGCCGCCGAGCGCTGAAGGCCAAGATGGTGTTGATGGAGCCTTGGGATATGCCTGGGGGCGTGCGTGCGTGGATGGGCCCGCCGTGTGATCCGCCCGTGGCCTGTGGCGGAAGCTAGACGCAGAATGGAGGTGCCCCTGAAGCAGGGGCATCCAGGAGCTCAACGACGCGCTCTAGCAGCATGTCGTGGCCACTTTCCTACAGCCTGCACTGCAGCAGTTCTCGAGCCACCGTGAGCGCAGCCTTCATGTTCGCCTGCTCTCGCCGGGTGTGCGGTGTTATGGCTGCAGCGTGGTTTGAGGCCCTTGCTGCTGATCGCATCTGCCGCGGGGTGAGGGCAGGCGGCGCTTGACCACGTCGCCCGTGCCCCGCAGCGTCCTGCGGAGCGCGGGCTGCCTGAGGCGCGGGGTTGAGGTCACCTTGGGCAGGCGGTGCGGCATGAGCAGGCCATGCCGCCCAGCGGTCGGCGTTGGCCGTCGGGTCGCCGGACATGGAGGCGACGAAGCGGTGGAACGCAGGACGGCGGAAGAAAGATTCCGGCACACCCCTAGCTGGCGCGCCAAATGTCGGGTATCGGGTTCCGGCAAAACCCTTAAGGTTTGAACTCTGGGGTGCGCGCGGAGATCTTCCCCCTACCGATCCACGTCCCAACGCCTCGCTAAGAATCTAAGCTAAACGATGAACAACACAAGGGACACAAGATTTATACTGGTTCGGGCCACCGTTGTGGTGTAATACCCTACTCCAGTGTGTGGTGTGGTAGATTGCTTCAGGGGCTGATGATGAACAGTACAGGGGAAGAACAGCCTCGCGAGAGGTGTTCTTGTGGTAGTAGTTCTCTTGAGAAGGATTTGATCCCCTACTACTGTGGTGGCTATCTCTATATAGAGAGGCCCTGGTCCTCTTCCCAAATATTGAGCGAAAAGGGCGCCAACAACGGCCATTTTGAAGGGGAACATCTAGTACAAGTTATCCTGACTAAAGTTGGACTTCGACTGCCAAAGGCACTGGCGATGACGCCGTCTTGGGCTCCACGGTGACCTCCGTCCTGCCGCTGTGCTGGTGTTGGTCTCCTTGCACCGGAACGGTAACCTTTGCCTGATGCCTCGGTACTCCACACCTGCGTTTGCCCCCTTTGCACCAAAGAAAAAACAAGGACACTGCGCAGGCCGGCGCCCGCCTGGTCTCAATCGTCATGGCTTGCGTCACGAGCACCTCACGAGGTACCCTTGCCTTGATCTCTCCGCCTTCTCGCGAGCCTGCCTGGTGAGGCCGTTCCCGAGGAAGCCTTTCATCGTCCGCCCTGCGAGGCTTGGCCCCTCGCGAGGGTCTTGAGCTTGAGTTGATGAAGATGGGTCGTACTGGGCCACCACTTGAGCCACACCGCAGGCTGCAGGCAGGAAAGTCTGGGGACCCCCGTTCCCAGAACGCTGACAGTGGGGTGATGACGCAACTCATAAGAGGATGCACTGGTTTGCATGGTGGAAGATGTGTATTCCCAAGAAAAAAGGGGGTATGGGCTTCAGAGATATTCAGTGCTTTAATCTTGCACTTTTGGCAAAACAGGCATGGCGCCTTATTGACAACCCAGACTCTTTGCGTGCGTTGATCCTTAAGGCGAAATATTTTCCTGATGGAGATCTCATGAATGCAACTTTAAAAAAGAAAGCTTCATATACATGGCGGAGTATTATGGCCGGAGTTGATACGCTCGGATGTGGGTATATTTGGAGAGTTGGTGATGGTGAGAAAATTAGGATATGGGATGATCCCTGGATATCGCAGATCCTGACAAGGAAGGTGATTTCACCAAGGGGCAACAATCTTCTTTCTAGAGTTTCCGACCTCATTGATTCGGTGACAGGGAGTTGGGATGAGCAGCTGGTTAACCAAAATTTCCGGTAAGTGGATGCTCGAAGGATTTGGGACATTCCACAACCATTACATGAGATGACAGATTTCCTAGCATGGTACATGACAAAGTCAGTGACTTTCACTGTGCGATCTGCATACCATACAGAATGGGAATTTCAATTTGGGCACAAGTTAGAATCAACGACTGGAGCTTCAAACCCATCTTATACATGGGACTCGGTATGGAACTTAGTCTGCCCAACAAAAATAAAAATATTTATGTGGTGCGCGCTCTAGAGTGCTATTCCCTGTCGATCAATCGTGGCTAATAAGCACTTGAATATCAATCCAAGTTGCCCAGCCTATAACCAGGGACCTAATGACATAAAACATATGTTGTTTGAATGCAAATTGGCAATGGACGTGTGTAAGATCCTCGGTCTTGAGCTTGTTATCAGACAGGCACAGAAAGTTGACAAAGCAGGTGAGCTTGTGTTGGCACATCTTCTGTGCCTTCCAGAACAACAGATCCAAGTGTTGGGCTTGCCGAAGTTCACAGAAACGATGGCAACGACGTCTTGGTATTTGTGGTATGAAAGGCAAAAATTGACACATGACAAAGAAACTCAAAGCGCATGTCAATTGTCAAATCAATATGTCAGTGAGAGGCTTAGTAGCAAATTACACCATCTTTTATAGCCCAAAGGCTCACGTCCCATCAGATGCTTGGCTGAAACCAAAGTATGGTTACGTGAAATTAAACGTTGACGCGGGATTTGATAATGACACACTCGAAGCAACATTTGGAGCGGTTATCCGGGACCATAGGGGGGAAATTTATAGCGGCTGCTAATGAAAAGATGGACCTTTGCTTCGACTCGTTCACAGCAGAAGCAATTGCAGTGAGGTTTGGTTTAAATCTTGCTAATACTGTTGGATGCAGTAAGTTTGATGTGAATTCGGATGGTGTGGAGGTGGTGAATGCGTTGAGCCAAGGCTACTCTTCTTTAGTAGCTTCGTCCATCATAGATGACTGTTATTTCATGTCATTAGATTTTTCCCATGTCACTTATGATCATTGTAATAGAGAATGTAATCGAGTGGCTCATGAACTAGCAAGGTTAGCAAGGTTTTCTTCTTCGAGTGTTTGGATGGATAACGCCCCTGATGAGGTTATCCCTTTACTTGTAAACGATGTTACTTTACTTATAAATGAATAAAGGAGAAGAAGTTTATATATAAAAAACTCCCAATAGGGTTTCTGCCGCCGCCCCTCTTCGAGCCGCCGACGTGCGCCCTAGCAGCAGCTTGCAGCCGAGGACCGAGGCCACGTCACAGCTGGTCGTGAGCCCGAGCCCGAGGCCACGTCACAGCTGGTCGTGACCCCGAGCCCGAGCGGGAGCAGCCATCACAAGGGCCCTGGTCGTGCGCCCCCACATTTCCCCTTTGATCCACCGACGCATGGACACCGACGAGCTCTGAGGGGCGGCGCAAGTGGGCTCCGGCATGTGAGGCCACTGGCGGAAGGACCTCCGGCGAGTTCGCCTCCCCCCTGCATCTCCGTCTAGCCCGCACTGGCCCCCTGGTGAGCTAGCTCCGATGTTGGCGGTTCACCCGGAAGGTGTCCGAGCTATTGCCTACAAGCCTTTTTTTTTACTTATGATCAAATTGACATCGAGATGTCAAATTGATTGATCCATTTCTGTACATCAAATTGAGATGTCAAATTGGTTGATCCATTTTCTGTACGGCAAATCGAGATGTCGAATTGGTTGATTCATTTTCTGTTTCCTATTGCTAAGTATTCGTGATTAGTTAGTAAGTTTTTTTATCTATTGGACAGTGAGCATTTTCTGTACATTGTTCTGTTAATGATTGAGATATAAACATGTGTATTATAATGGTGTTTAACATTTTGTGATATTCGGATGCAAGACAATGATGTTGGTGTAACTGAGTCCTAATTTATAGTTCAAGGATATTACAGACTCTTCATGTGACATATGGGAAAATAAGCTGAATGACAGAAACTGAAAATAACTGGATGGCTTATTTTCATGCACTTACTTCCGCAGGAGATTAAATGAGGTTTATTTCCATAGCAGCTTATTTCCACGTAGGAGCCCTTATAATCCCTCCGTCCTGTAAAGCTCGTTTATGGATGTATCTAACCAGCTTTTGGGACGGAAGTAATACTGTATCTCCCGCCATCAGTGGAGTGGTAATAACCAGAGTAGTGCTAGTATGAAACTGAAACGACAAGAGTAGGAGGAGGAGGCCCCCGTCTGAGATGCACACTCCACGCGGCAACCAGACGTACGTCGCAAGAATCCAATGTCTGTGATCCGCGGAAAGGAACGTATGGAATTCCACGATCCTCTGGGTTTCACGGGCAGGCAGGCAAGCAGGCCGACTACAGCTTTCAATCGCCCTCCTATCCTAGTTTAATAGCATCTCGCAGACCCCTCTTTACAAGTGATTGTTAGTATTAGATTAGAATCGGCCATTAGCATGTCTGCTCACCGCACACTTCGTCCTCTTCCTCTTTCCCTTGTCTTGTCTCTAGCTGCTTGGGACGTTGCGATCCAGGAGAATATTGGGTTTCCGAAGCAACAACTTGCGGAACGATCGAACTGGGAACGGGACAACGGTGGGTTTTGTTCTCTTCCTGTCCCGGCCCTGTACTACTAGTCTACTACCAGTATAAAACTGGTGTTTGGTCACGCGTGATGGTCAAGCCGCAGTCAAGCTGGTTTGAAGATGGATAATGCATACATATGGATATGGTCACCACAGTCTCACGAGAAGAGTTCAGAACACAAGATGTGGGAGCCGTCGTGGCATGGCATCGCATGGCATGGATGATGCATCGGCCCATTATCTTTTGAACACACAGGACGTGTTTGGTTGCCCTATGTTGCCGGGCCTGGATAGCCTGGCTCAACGGAGCCGGTTGAAGGAACACAGGCAAAACGTCAATATCTGCACATTATTTGGTTGCCCGCATCTCGGTCTCTCACAGTAGGTGAGTAATTTTGGCATAGCGTTTGGTTGTCTGCATTGGCTCGGTTCACATAACTACACGTTGTTTGGTTGTATACACGGGATATGGCTAAGAGCTAACACTTACACATAACACACACATTGTGCCTCGCGACTGCGGTGGACGGTGATTCGGCGTCGCGTCCAACACGATGAGCATGGACTCTCGGGCGAGCGTTCTTGCCGGCGCCGTGGTGAACTAGTTACTGGCGTCACCGCCGAGAGAAAGACCGAGCGGAGGAGCACTGGGGCAGAGACAGAGAGGAGAAAAGCAGTGCGTGTAGACCATGGCAACTGCAGTGGACGGTGGACGGTGACCCCGCGCCGCATCCGACATGATGAGCACGGGCTCTCGGGTGAGCGTTCTTGTTGGGGCCGCGGCGAACTAGCTGCTAGCGTCGCCGCTGCGGAGAAAGTCTGTGCGGAGGAGCGCTGGGGTAGAGGAACGGGGAGGAGAAAAGCAGAGTGTGTCAGACCATGGCGACTTCGGTGGACGGTGGATGGTGATTGCGCGCCGCGTCCGACAAGATGAGCACGAGCTCTCGGGCAAGCGTTCTTGTTGGGGCCGCGGCGAACTAGCTGCTAGCGTCGCCGCGGCAAAGAAAGTTCGTGCGGAGGAGCGCTGGAGCAGAGGAACGGGGAGGAGAAAAGCAGTGCGTGTCAGACCATGGCGACTGGGGTGGACGGTGGACGGTGACTGGGCTCCGCGTCCGACACGATGAGCACGGAGTCATCCACGAGCGAACCCGTCGGCAGCGCGGCGAACTACTCCCTCCGTCTCGTAATGTAAGGCGTGTTTTGACACTACACTAGTGTAAAAAAGTGTCTTACATTATGGGACAGAGGGAGTAGTTGCTAGCCTTGTTGCCGCAGAGAAAGTCCGCACAGAGACAAAGGAAAGAGGAGGAAAAATGGAGTGCGCACGCCATGGCAGAGCCAGTGCAATAGGACGAGAGAAAGGAGGCTGAGATGAACGATTCGAGAAACGACTCCAGTGTAGTAGGGCTTGGGCAAGGAGGTCAGGAGGAACAGCGCCAGCGTCGAGAGGAATGAATAGGAGGGCTCTGAAGGGGAGGACATAGTAGAAGAAATACAATGTGCGCGTCATGGCGGATCGAGGAGAGAAGGCCGAGATGAACAATCGTCGAAACAGAAAACTTGCAGCATGAATGTCGTGAGGAACTGCGAGATTAGGCTACTGGTCAAAGAAAATTTCGAACGGTCGATCGTGGGCGTTGAATTTGACAAAATTTGTCCCAAATAGCTCCAAACGTGAACACAAAATTAAGCATTTACGGTCGACGCAACTACGAACCGATCGCCGGGTGGAATCATAACATCGATGTCCATCTTTTTCGTGTAGAGCTTATCTCAAATCGAAGCAGAGTTGTGTAGATTAGAGCGAAGAAGGAAGAAAGGAGATTAGGGAGGAGGTTAGTGGAGGTAGAAGAAGAAGCAGCTCGTATCCCTCCACCCTCCTCTGGTGCAAGGGACCCACCCATGTGGCTCATCTTGCCCTGGCTTGCTGGAAACTGCCGAACTGAGCATTACGAGATAGTCCTAGAAGTGATTTGAGTTCCGTGCGACGCAGGTCCAACAGTGAACACGGGCAACTAAGCGAGCCACAATCTTTCTGTGCGGGCCTGGTTGGCTTATATGCATGCAACCAAACGTGTTCACAGTGTGCAGCACGCAGACATGTATACACATGGTCTACATGGATTTTCTAAAACCATTAAAACAGTGTGTTAGCTCTGCAAATGGATGCGTCAAATCAAACAATGTGAGCTGCCGCTGCGTAGTCTCGACTCGGCCCCAAGCAAAACCAGGCCACGTGTCACTCCCCCGCGGGCGACCCGGGTGCTCAACCCTAGCCGCCGGCCCCTCGATCCCCCTCTCCCTTCCTTCGCGCTCGCCTGGAGTGAGGGCCGTGAGGGGGCTCTTCTTCGATCTGGCGGCGGTGCTTAGAGGTCGGCGCGTCGTGGCCTGTTGGGCATGCAAGCGGGAGGTGGAGCAGGTTGGTACATCGCGCTGGTCGATCGCAGCGCGTCGCGACGGTGTGAGCTGGCTACTGCGGCGCCGTGCATCTCTTCATGGCGTGGTTCGGGTCGGGCTAGGGCCAAGCTGACCGGGTGTGAGCGAGGCGACTGGAGCAAGGCAGGGGCCGTGGTGGAGTGGAGGTGGAGCGGCGGGTCTGATGGGGATAGGCAGTGGTGCTGTGGCGCGCTTATGGAGGCGGCGGCGTGAGCCCATGGTCAGGTAGGTGGCGGCGCTGAGATGGCTTGGCCAGACTGGAGTTCTGGCGAGCAGCGAGCGGTTGGTCACCCCTATGCGGTGTGGGGAGCGGCGATGCCTCCTGGTGGTGCTAGCTTGGGAGTTCTTCGTGGTGAGGCCTATCTGATCATGTCAAGGCCGTCCCTTGGAGTGGGTGACGGCTGGCGCAGGTGGTCCTAGACATTGCCGGAGGAGTGGGGTATCTATGATTCTCCGTCTAGGCTGGAAGTTGGTGGTGTGGTGGCATGGCCGAGCTTTCCCCGCTTGCCATGCTTGTGGCCGGTCGCTGGCCCTCGGCATTGTAGCTAGGTCGACAATGTGCTCCGGTGGCGGCGGTGTGCGGATACTTGGACGATATCGCCAAGTCCCTAGAGGTGTGGAGATGGGCGACACGATGAAAATCTTGCTCGCCTTTCGCTGGGCGGACGGCGGTGGCACATGTGGTTGTCATTCCCTTCTTGGAGGCGTCGCTAAGGCATGTTCGTCATTTCCCTTGCCCTTTTTGAGTTGGTGATTGTCTCCGGGCGAAAGCCTCGATTCGGAGTTGGATCGGCACGATGGCGGCGTCCTGGACATCGTACCTCCGTTGGGAGCATGACGTTTGTAGACATGGATGCTTCCTTGTTGTTTCCCTCCGGTGCCCGTTGCGATCCTTTTCTTGATCATCAGCGGCGCAATGTATGCCCATCTCCGGTGTGTCCAAGACGATGTCTCCCTCGGGCCGGATCAAGTCCTGCCATACCCTTGCCTCTTCCTCTTAGGCGTTCAGAGTGAATGGTGTGTCGACAAGAGAAACTCTGCGGTAGTTTGGTCTTCAGAGGTGTCCGGTGTCGGTGTGACGCGGCACCGTGTTTCAACTTAGGATAGGTGCTTTTGTTTGTAGTTTGCTTTGCGGTGGTGGCCATCTATGGTTAATGTTCGCAGCGAGTGTTAGCTTTTTTGTAATTAACATTATGTCTTCTATAAAGCTATGGCACGATTAGGCGTACTCTAAAGAAAACTGCCGTGCTGGTGCGTCGTCCAAAGGCGGCGCAGAATATAGGGATGTTCCGAGAAAGACCTTTTCCCTTGGTGGATTTACTACTTTTCCTGCATCACTCGGATCGCTCCGCGGGAATAAGAGATGCGGCGAAAATGCGAGGATTGGCCTTTCTTTTCAACAAAGAACACTCTTCGTGGATTCCAAACATCTTCTCTGACTGTGTACACACTCGTAGCATACATACGCGCTTTGAAGAGACGCAATACGTCTGTCCTTGACTGACGATCTCTTCATCAGACATCTAGTCAGAAGAAAAGGAAGACGGCGACGCGATCTCCAGCACAAAAATATCCACAAATGGCCAGCGGTGGAGAATTTTATGGTGACCCATTTATAAAACCTGAGTGGATTCGCTCGCCATCACAAGGAAGGAAAACCCGTTGGCACGCTTAATCGAGCCCCGCGATTGGTCCAGACGAGGCTGGACAGGTTAGCACAACAGCGGCGCCCGACAGCGCGCCCCGGATTTCAACTCCGGGTCGTCCCGCGTCTCCAACCGTCGCCGTCGTGACCTCACCTCTTCACCGTCTCCACTTGGGCACAGGACGTACCTAGTTTCTCGACCGGTCAGCCTCTCTCGAGTCAGAGATCGCAAGAATAGCCGGACGGATGGAAGATCGTGGTGCTGGTGCTTGAAGGTCAAATCGAATCCGCCGCGTATCCGACCCAACCATCGCGCTGTCCGTGCATATTCCTGTACGAGCCGAGACACGGCAAAGCTATGGCAGCCGCACGCGCACGCCCGCAGTAGCAGGGATTGACTTGTGCTCGCTGCGCGCCGGCGGCGGCCAAAGTGGGGGGCGGCGACAAAGTGACCGGCGCGCACGGACGGACGGCCTTCCTGCACCACGTGCACGGCAGTGGCTTCTTCGTCGTCTCCCGGTGGACGGGGCCACGCGCCGGCACGATTGCGCAAGCTACGCTAGAGCGCGAGGCTCGCGGGGAGGCGCGGCGCGGCGAAGGCGGGGGCCATGGTGTGTGACCGGGAGCAGAGCACTGACCTTGCGGGACGGAGGGGGCCCGCGCGCTGGGAGAGGGATGATGGTGGAGGTCATTTTCGCGGGTCGGACTCGGCGCTGGAATTTGACATACGCCTGCTGCCTCTGGTCTGGTGGTTCCGATCAGGTGAGTTCCTGGCGCTAATGCGGTCGGGGCCCCGCGGCTGTTGGCTCTCCCCCGCCGCTCTCCACTCAGATTCAGCCTGCCTACCTGATTCCCATTGTTTGCGACTCTGCGTCTCCTGTTTCTCGTTGATTGATCTGGAGTGCCGGCGGTTTTCGTGCGAAAACGGTCGCCGGACCGTGCAGGTAGTCCGGGCTACCTAGTTTTTTTTTAACACAGTACAAACGGATTACTCAGATACACACATACGGTCGTCCCTATACCCTATAGGTGTCTATCGTTTTCTTCTTCTTTTGGTCCGCTCATTGCATGATTCCATCCCATTGGTGAAAAGGAAAGCAACCAGGTGTATTTGAGGATGGTTGTCATGAAATATATGAGGGGTGCACTTGCTGTCTCGCACGGATTAGTCTCTTTTTTTTTGCATGGTGCGCGCGGATCAGTTGGAAGGCTCAACTGAAGGCTACAGGAGCTCATATAGGACGCCTTACGCGCCCCTTGAGATTCTCGGCGCCCCTAAGCCCCCGCTCATGGGCCGGGCCAAGGAAGAAGACAAGTGCTTGATGGTTACTCTCGTTCGCTCGATCGCGATTGACCGCCTGACTGGTCAACCGTTAACTTTAAAAAAAAGGTTCATGGTTTTTTTAAAATAATAACCTTTTTTTATAGAAATTAATTAATTTTGCATAAAAGTACATTCAATTTAAAAACATCACAAACTTAAAAAGAAAACAATAATTTTCAGAAAAAAGTTCATCAAATTTGAAAAAACTTAATCCAATTGGAAAGCATTCATGAATTTTGGGGGAAAGTTCACAAAAATTGAAAGAAGTTTAATGTATCTGAAAAAAAGTTAGTTCGGTTTGAAAAAAATCATTAAATTGGAAAAGTTCAGCGATTTTGAAAAAAATATCAATTTGAAAAAAGTTCGCAAAACTGGAAAAAAAATTATCATCGATTTTGGAAAAATGTTCATCGAGTTTAAACAAAGTTCATGCAACCTGAAAAAGGAAAAAAACATGGAAAAGAAAAAAAGAAAACGTTGAATCCCAGGTGAAACACAAAAAAGGCCGGCCCCTAACTGGACAGATGCATACGCTCATCCCAATATACCCCTATAGGTGTCTATTGTTTTGTTCTTTTGGTCCGGTCATTCCATGATTACATCCCATTGGTGAAAAAGAAAGCAACCAAGTGTATTTGAAGATGGCTGTCATGAAATATATATACGGAGGGGTGAACTAGCTTTCTCGCGTGGATTAGCCTTTTTTTTGCATGGTTCGCGCGGATTAGTTGGAAGGCTCAACTGAAGGCTATCGGGAGCTCCTATAGGACGCCTTAAGCGCCCCTTAAGCTTCTCGGCGCCCCTATGCCCCCGCTCATGCGCCGGCCCAAGAAAGAAGACAAGCGCTCGATGGTTACACTGGTTCGCTTGACCGCGGTTGACCATCTGACTAGTCAACTGTTGACTTTGAAAAAAAACTATTTTAAAAACATCAATTCAAAAAAATCATGGTTTTTGAAAAATTTAACGGGCTTTAAAAAAGTTCATCGATTTTGGAAAAAAGATCCATTTATTTTTAAAAAAAGTTCACTAACTTAAAAGAACAACATTTTTCAGAAAAAAAAATCATCGGATTTGAAAAAACTTAATCTTATTGGAAATAGTTCATAAATATGAAAGAAGTTAATGTATTTGAAAATCATTAAGTTTAATCTGAAGAAAAAATCATTGAACTAGAAAAATTCACCGAATATGAAAAAAATCATCAATTTTGAAAAACAAGTTCACCAATTTTGAAAGAAAAGTTCATCGATTTGAAAAAAGTTTGCATAATGGAAAAATATGCTCATCAATTTTTGAAAAAAAAGGTCATCGAGTTTAAACAAAGTTCTGCAACCTGGAAAAGAAAAAAAAGAAAAGGAAAGATGGAAAAGAGAAAAAGAAAATGTTGAATCCCATGTGAAAATGCAAAAAAAAAAGAGTAGAAAAAAACAAATTGGCTGGCACTCTATACGGATTACCCTTTAAGCAACGCTCAAGGCGCCGTTTAGGGAATGTCGAAGGCAGCAGTTCATCTACATACGCAATAACGCATACAACTTCTCTCATGGGCAAATTGTAGAGGCCACGCTCTGTTCGAATATGATATGGGCTAGAATTATTTGGAAAGTGATGAAACCAAGCACAACTTGTGCACCAAAGATTTTTGAAAATCTGTAAAAGGAAAATCCCATCCTAAGATATGGAATAGGCCTAATATATACTCCCTCTCTTTCTTGTTTATAGGGCTCATCTCAAT
The DNA here is from genome assembly GCF_018294505.1 of Triticum aestivum. Lineage (NCBI taxonomy): Eukaryota > Viridiplantae > Streptophyta > Magnoliopsida > Poales > Poaceae > Triticum > Triticum aestivum. Next base: position 609,967,469 of record NC_057798.1, on the reverse strand, counting down.
AAATTTAATGTTTCTGTTTTATAAGTCTCATTATTATTGTTTCTTATCACATGTTTAGATTTCAAGATGCATTAAATCACTTTGTGCAAGTATTAACAGAAAATTAATCAATGCATGTACAAGTTCTTAGTCATTTATTGGTCACACATGCGTGTATTGCAATTAATGTATTGGTAACACAATTTTTTGAGGAAAACAACACAGTAATTGAGTAATTTTGTAAAACTATTCAACCACTCATTGTCTATCTTGGTTGGTGAGATTTTAGAACCGAGTCATATAAACCGGAAGGGAGTGAGTATTACACCATCAAAGGCAAAAAAAATCTAGGGGCACCTATGTCTCACTTATAGTGAAGCGTGACATTGGTCGATTATAGCGAGACATAGGGTAACCTCGCCTAAAGGTGAGTGCGAGATGGGTCGGCCCAGACGCACATGAGGCCACAGGGCACAGCCTCATTTATTCTTTTTTTTTGCCTTTTTATTT